>NC_079873.1:22054959-22358358 GCF_023065955.2 Ursus arctos | reverse complement strand
ACTTGCAAAGTTTTCAGAAAATGTATCCAAGTGGGAGCTCTAAATAGATAAATTTTCCATGGGGAAAGAGCATAACATATCCACAGCACCCTCAATAAATAAATCTCTGTTTCAAGACTCTGAGATTTAGGAATGAGTATTCAGGAATCAAATGGATGGACTAAGGAATCCTGGGATACACTGCAGTTTTGTCCCTCACCCTCCTATACACATCTAACCACATTCTCCATCATATTTTATAGCTTTATTCCTGGGACAAAAATAAATCAGGAATCAGTCTTCCATGTAAAACTATGAGACACAACACTTACCTTTTGACTTAGAGTAAGTTAGAGTAGAGCTTGTATTAATCCAACGATGATACAGAACTTGTATTTCATCTTCACGTGGTCTCTGTGGCAGAGTGGTCTTGTCATATAGAAGCTCGGGGGTCCAAGATGAAAAAAAGCAGAAACTGCCATAAAGAGATGAAATTGCCTATTTAACATTTTGGTCTTTCCCAGTGACCCTGAATGAGCTAACTGTGGTAGCCAAGTAACCTAGAAATCCAAATTCTTGGAGAAGTACTTGGAGTTGTTTGTATGATGCTATTCAAACACTCTACAATCACCCCAGAGGTCATAGCCACAACCACAGCCACTTAGCCAGAGTACTCAAAGATACCTACAGGCTAAGGAAATATTGAGGGACATACAGAAAAGGTGGTAATGTGAAGAGAGGGAATTGTTTCTCTCTTGTTCTGGTTAGGTGTTGTTATATAACAAATCATTACAAAACTAGTGGCTTGCTTAAACAATTTATTATTATCTTGTATAATGCTCTAGGTTGAGAACTTAGGCTTGGTGAGAACTTAGGGCTTGGTGAGACAATGTTTGTGGTCCATGTGGCATTGATATGGCCAATTCATAGTATTTAGCTGGTGGTTGAACTGGTTTGGAGGATCCGAGATAGCTTCATTCACATGCCTACCAACTTGGCAGGGACTGCTGAAAGGCATGGCTCAGCTTTGTCTCTCTCCCTACCTATGCTGCCTCTGCACAAGTTCTCTCCAACAGGGTAGTTGGATTTATTACCTCTCAGCTCTGGGCTCCAAGAGGCAGAAGTGGTAACTATTAATCCTTCAAAAGATTAGGCCTGTCCTATGGCCTGAATGTTTGTGTCCTCCCCCATGCCCAAAATTCATATGCTGAAGCCCCAATCCTAAATATAATGGTATTTGGAAGTGGTACCTTGAGGGAGTAAATAGAGTTAGATTAAGTCAAAAGGGTGGGGCTCTTGTGATGGAATTAATACCCTTAAAGAGGAAGAGACATGAGAGCTTTCTCTACCTGCCATGTGAGAATACAGGGTAAGGTGGCTATCTACAAACCAAAGACAGTATCTTCCCTAAGAACTGAATCTGCCAACATCTTGATCTTAGATTTCCCAGACTTCAGAACTGCGAGAACTAAATGTTTGTTGTTCAAGCCACCCAGTGTATTTTGGTATAGCGGCCCAAACTAAGACAGCGTAGAACTGGGCATAATATTACTTCTTCCATATTCTATTGGTCGAAGCAGTCACAGTCCAGCCCAGATTTAAGGGCGGGAAATACAGACTCGACCTCTCCATGGAAACTGCAACAAAAAAATCTGTGTCCATCTTTAATTTACTACACCTTTCTTTGGTAGAATGCTGAAGTCCTAAAGTTAAAGAGTAATGATATCAAAATCCTTTCAAAGCCAGAATTCTTGAGGATGACTCTCTCACCAAGGACTTCAGAGCTCCAGCACTGACTATAAAAGCCTTAGGTACACCCTGGTTAAGCATGAACTGTTCCATACCCAAGCACCTATAAACAAAGACATTGTTCTGGTTGTTCTGAAGGGAGTTAAACTCTGATAGGGGGGAGTAATTATGTAGCTTTTTCCTGGGAATCTCTAGAAGCAAAGTTTAAATGTTGCCATTTATAAAAATATATGGGAGAAACTGGAAAGGATCCAGAGAAGATCAAGTGAAAAGATTAAAGGATATGAAATTGCTTCTCTGAACAAAAATGAAGTTCAGGCTATTGAGCCACAACAAAGGAAGCTATCCAAGCTTAATAGATGTCTTCAAGTGTATGAGAGGATGGCCTCAGAAGGAAATGAAGCAGTTGCTCCACTTCGAGAAAGTGCTATAGCAAGAGGAAATGACATATCAAAATAGATAAAGCAGGGGTAGGATCTGTCTGTTAGAAAATCAAAGAGCTTGAAACCAGATATTTTAAAAGTAAAAGAGCCTTTATTGGCTTTGAGAGTTGGTGTATTGTTATTAAAATCTACTGCTGTGAATGTATGGGAAAAATAAGCTAAGTAGCAGGATGAAAGAGGAAGAGGAAGATACACACAGATGTGATGTGGCCCCTGACATTAAGTTGCTGACAGTCTGGGGAGATGAGAGGTGTGTGTCAAATGAATAAAGGTAACCAAAAAAAATTATAAACATATATGAGTCCCCACCTGGGATGAGCTGCCCTGAATGGGCTGCTCCAGGCCCATATTTATTTCCCCCCATAGAAAATTCATTCTCTCTTCCTTTTGGAAGCTTCCCTTGCCCTTAGTCGTAGGAAGAGTTATAAAAAGGGGAATAAGGGAAGGCTCGTCTGAATTCCTCGCAAGCATTTGCCATTAATTTACTGGGCTGCCAAACTCCCATGGGCGAGACAAGAACTGCAGAGGAGAGGGGTTGTCAGTCATTACAGCAGTTATGGAAAGAATCAATAGGAAGAAATAGGGGTAGAAATAGTCACTGCTGAATTGGTTTCATCCTCACAAGTGAAGGAGTCCCAAAGCAAACTTCACTCAATACCACTCTCTTTCTCTTCCTCTTATCACACACTGCTTGCAGCCTGTTGCCAAGTTTTTAGACCACAGAAGTATCCACCTACTTTCCCCCTTGCTTTCCCCCAGCCTCCTCTCATGGGATACCCTTGAATCACTATCCCGAGACTTGTGCCAAGGAAATCACAACATTTTTAGAAGTAGGGAAGACAGCAAAACAGATTCTCTGTTTCCATTACCAAGCTTCTGGAGGTGCAGTGGGAGGCATGGTGCAAGGGGACGCTCTGAACATACCATCTTTCCCATGGAAAAGCAAGAGCTACAAGTTATCCAGTGCTCTCTGTGTACAAAGTGTTCTATATACATTTTCCATGGTGAATGATAAAAATTGCCCATTTGGGGGGGTTCCAAAAAGTTGAATCTTGGCAGTTTTCATTTGGTTCAACTGAAAAATATTATGATTCAATCATTATACTAACTCTCAGGAAGAGGTTATTATTAACTTTTTTATACATAACACATTTAACAAAACTGAAGCCCTAAGAGTTTAAATTCAGCAGGTGCTGGGGCGCCTGGGTGGCACAGCGGTTAAGCGTCTGCCTTCGGCTCAGGGCGTGATCCCGGCGTTACAGGATCGAACCCCACATCAGGCTCCTCCACTATGAGCCTGCTTCTTCCTCTCCCACTCCCCCTGCTTGTGTTCCCTCTCTCGCTGGCTGTCTCTATCTCTGTCGAATAAAATAAAATAAAATCTTTAAAAAAAAAAAAAAATTCAGCAGGTGCTGAATATCACCCAGGTGTTAAGAAAAGGAGCCAGTGTAGGGGCGTCGGCTTCAGGCTTCTTTCTCTTCTTCTGCCCCTCCCCCCCCCACACATTATCTCTCTATTTCTTTCTCTCAGAAAGAAAGAAAGGAAGGAAGAAAGGGAAAGGAGAGGAGGGGAAGGGAGGGGGGGGAGGGGAGGGGAAGGGAGAGGAGAGGAGAGGAGAGGAGAGGAGAGGAGAGGAGAGGAGAGGAGGGGAGGGGAGGGGAGAGGAGAGGAGCCAGTGTATTAACAGAGTTTTTTGTTCAATTCCAAAGCCCCATCTACTATCCCCATAATAACTTGTGTCCTATTGATACCCATTGATGTTTTAAGTCAAGTGTGCTTTATTTTGCATACTTTTGCAAAAGCTTTCTCCTATCTTGAGCATAATTTCTACACTGTTTTTTAATTGGAGAATGTTACTGGAGTTAAAAATTTAGATTCTAAACAGTCTTTATGAATATAATCTCCTGAAGTTAGACACTCCCTTATACAAGGAAGTATATAGATCCTTCCAAATGAGTCCAACAAATAATAAAGTCAATGAAAGATAGAAAAACTTTTGGCCACCAATATTGAAAATTTGGATTCCTGACTGATCTAGGATATATGATTATATAATAGAGATGTATCCTGTCTCCTTGGACTCAAATCATTATCAGTTCATTTGGTTAATACGGTGTCCGTAGGTGGCTGCGTGCTGGCATTCAGAAAGAGTGGGGGAGATCCAAGCTACAAGCAACAGAAAGCTGCAGGCAACAGGTTTCCGAGAGCAGGAGAAGCCCATACAAATATATGTAGTTCTTAATATAAAAGAAGAACATGTGATTGGGGTTGGTGGTGGTAAGAGAGCAGTTCTAACTGTAGGCAGTATGTAGAAGTCCACTTAGATATCATTTCATTAGGAGAGGGCAATGTCCTCTTCATCTTCGAATTCCTAACACAATGGCTTGCTCATAATGGGTGCATAGTACATGGATGATGAATTGAATTGGTTTCTAGGCAGCAAACTGTTCATGACAGCGGAGGTTAAAAATTAACTACCTTGTACATACATTGTAATTTCCAAAGGCTTGGTGAGATATGAGAGAGAAGAGAGAGGAGTTAGAAACCAAGTGCCAACTAGTTCATGTAACTGTTCCTTGCTCCACATGCCTCTTGATTGAATAAAAATGTCATGAGGACGATAAAATAGAAAATCCAGCTTCTACCTGTTATAACTGAGTTTCAGTTTAAGTTACAGTGCTGACTAAAGGGAAGATAGATATGTAGTGCTGACACTCAGAAACAATGACTTACTTATTTAGACAATATAGCATTTAAAATTATTTACATAAAGCCAAAACTTTCATGTCACACTTTAAGGCCAGGTTATGGTTCTCAAAAATGTTGCTGTGAGCAGAGGTAAACCAGATCTGCTAAAAGCTTTGAAGCTTGATTTGAAGAAAAGCATTTTATGGAAAGAAAATTTTCTATATATGAAAAAAATTTCAGAAAGATTATTAGATCATTTTAGAGTTTACTGCTCCTTCTAATGACATAAACCCGGAGTTTCAAAGAAAGCTTTTTTAGTAACACCTGGCTTCATGTATATATGCTCACATATGTGATGCTTGTTCATTAAAATAAACATGTTTTGGTAAATAAAAGCAGGGTTAAAAATAATAAAACTAAAAATAAAAGCAGGTTTTTTTTCCATATCCAAATATATATTCCTGAGTTCTCTAGATGTCCTATTAATAGAAGGAACATAAACCATAGTTTCTGTTACCAAGGGTGTTATCTAGTGCTAGAACAAACAAACTCAGAAACATAACAGGCAGAAAGAAGCAGCACTGATAACTTGACAAAATCTTAGTATCTCATACAATACTGGTCTAATTTATCCCTATACTGATTTTTCTTTAAAAAGTAGTTCTTTCCATTTAAGCTGTGCCCCACCTTTTTTCTCAAGTAAGAGGCAAAAGAAAGAACAAGAAGTCATAACATTTCACTAACAGAATTTACCTCTCTTCAGGAATTTGCTAGGATTGAAAAAGCTTTTAAAGAAAGTGTGTCTCCGAATTACTGCTTGTATGGATAGCTGTGTTCCTACAGAGGAAATTTTACCTTTCTGCTCCTTGGCAACAATTTTGTTCCAGTCTTTTAGGATGAGAGGTAATTCTGTTATTCTGTTAGTTGAGATGGGCCCACCAACCCATTTCCAGTCTCCCCCTTATCCGCTGTGATAAATTCTATACAAGGGAAGAAAAATCAAATAGCCCCTCAGGTATCCTGATGTAGCGTAGAAGCCCATGGGGTATGTGTGTGTATGTGTGTGTGTGTGTGCTCTTCAATTATGATAAGAACTTAGCCTCTCTATCTCATGCTAAAATTCACTTTCATTTGCCTTTCATTTTAACTCATGGAACTCAAAAATTTCAGACAATATACAGACACATTGAAGTTAAAGCATTGAAAGCACAGACCAGTGTAAATTACTTAGAATAAGAGACAGCCCCTGGACCCTTTATAGGTAAATAAATATACAAGCTATTAAAATACAGAAGAGCTATCCAAAAATAGAAGGAAAAGAATCAACTTCATTTAAAAATGTTTGTGTGTGTGTGGTTGTTCATGTTTATATATCAAAGATGTTCATGTTCAGACTTAATGTATCAAAATAAAAAAGAAAAGTTTAAAAAAAATACAGAAGCCATTAGAGTAAATCGAAAGAAATATCAACTTGTTGAGAAAAAATAAAACACATATTGTATGAGAAAGTCATTGCCTAGAAAGTAATATATTAATGTGTATTTAAAAGATTTGTTCTTGTTATTCACCTCTACATAAGCATATTTGAAACTACTTTGTATTAAGAGTAAATGGGTAGTGTACCTACCACTTAAGGTAGGACTTCCAATATGGTTTGCCTCTTATAAATAAATTTCTTTCTCTGTAGCAAAATTGCCTAAATTGATTTAGGTTCTTCAAAGTGCATATTGCATTACATTTTATTTCAGTCAATTCTACACGAAAGAGTGAATGTCCAAGACATGAAAGATCAATGCATTTGCAATATAGCAATTGAATATTTAAAAAGTCATGTCCTAGTATCAGAAGGTCAAATTACAGAAAAGGCTAGAAAGATGTGAGAAGCACATCTATGGTTCTCTCTCACAGCCAGCAGAATTCTGGGTAAAATTTTATACCTTGCATTTCATAATAAACTTCTTTGGCATAAAATTAAGTGCCTTTGCAGATAAGAGTTCCCAAATGAGAGAGAATCATTTTAAGCAATATGTACATTTAAGAAGAAAGAATGTTAAGCAATAAAAACCTACCACAGTAGTGTGTGTGTGTGTGTGTGTGTGTGTGTGTGTGTGTGTGTAGAGAAAGAGAGAGGAGGAGAAGGGGGAGGGAGAGTCTCATTCAAGACCACGTAAATTTCTCAGGCTGTATGATTTTATGTTTCACCAGAAGAAACCAGTTTGCACTTCTATTTCTACAGAATAATAAATAGGCAGCAAAATATAAATACATGCAAATAAGTAAACAATTGAAAAGAGGAAATTAACCCCTGCATATGTTATCTATCAACACTTCATATTCATCCCTTAATTATTTAATGTTTGGAGATTATTCAACATGACCAAAAGCTACATAATAAAATATAGTTAATTACTAGGAAGGCTTCTAAATTGCATCCTAGTATAACATTTATGGTAGACGTGGTGATGTGATACTCAGATCACTATGGAAAGAAAAGATTTGATGCCCAGCTTGTGGGAGGGAGTCAGCAGACAGCTGTCAGCTCCTTCTGCTTTTGCCTCATCTGCAGAGAATAGCCTTACTTGCAGTACACCCTTCTGAGGGCAGTCCACACCTGGTGGCAGAATCTGTTAAGGGTATTTTAGCGCCAAACAGGACACTATAATGAGCAAGTGCTGTTCTAAAGCCCCCACCAATTTAATCTAGTTCATCAGTCCTGCATCTCAGTTTGACTTCATCCTCTGCCTGATCCTCCTTCTTCTATCTCCCTTAACAGATGTTGATTCCTAATATATATCTTGCACTACAAACTGTCTCACATCTGCTTCTGAAAAACTTAGTCAGCAACAGTTGTCACCAGGAATGAACTGAGAAAGCTGCAATAAGATGGTGTTTTGGAACTAGATCTCTTACCAACCAACTTGCTATGAAGAGTCTGGGTGGCAAGTAGAGCATGGTAAACTCTTGGCACAAGATGGCTGTTGAGTTATTAAGATTTTCACTGGTGGTGAATTAAGCAGGTGTACCAGTGAAAGAGATTGCCCTAGCAGGTACAATGCACTAGGTATATGATAATTATGGAGGAAATATTAGATAAAAGGATAAAGGAACACAGGAAAAATGCTCAACATTAGGTAAACGAAAATCAAATCCACGATGAGATAGCACTTCATATCCAGTAGGATGGCTATAATGAAAAATACAGAAATAATAAGTGTTGGTAGGGATGTGGAAAAACTGAAACCTGCATACTTTACTAGTGGAAATGTAAAATGGACCAGACTCTTTGGAAAACAGTTCCTCAAAAATTTACTCATAGAGTTACTAGATGACCCTGCAATTGCACTCCTAGGTATACACCTAAGAGAAACAAAGCAATATGTCTACATAAAAACTTGCACAGAGGGGCGCCTGGGTGGCACAGCGGTTAAGCGTCTGCCTTCGGCTCAGGGCGTGATCCCGGCATTGTGGGATCGAGCCCCATATCAGGCTCCTCCGCTATGAGCCTGCTTCTTCCTCTCCCACTCCCCCTGCTTGTGTTCCCTCTCTCGCTGGCTGTCTCTATCTCTGTCAAATGAATAAATAAAATCTTAAAAAAAAAAAAACTTGCACAGAAATGTTCATAGCAGCATTATTTACATAGCCAAAAGTGGAACCAACCTAAATGTCCATCAGCAAATGAATGGATAAACAAAATGTGATGTGTCCATACAATTGAATATTATATGAGACTTAAAAGAAATAGAGCACTGATTGATGTCATCACATGCATGAACCTTGAAAAAAAATATACTGTGAAAAAGGCTAGTGACAAAAAAAAAACATAGTGTATTGTTCCATTTATAACAAATGTCTAAAAAGGCAAATTTGTAAAGATAGAAAGTTAATTAATGGTTTCATAGGACTGAGGATAGAAGGTAGGTGTGACTCCAAATGGGTATGGGTTTCTTTCAGGGAAGCAAAATACAAAGTTTGATCATCATGATGGTTGTACAACACTGTGAATATACTAAGCAATACCGAATGTAGACTTTAAATGGGTGAATTATATGGTATATGAATTATATCTTAACAAAGCTGTTAAAAAATTAAACTCACCCTGACCTAGGAATGTGAGCATTTCATGAAGAAAAAAAATAACAATGGGATTGGGTGGTTATTGCTAAATGCCACTGTTAAATTACAAAATGGTATCAAGCAGCCAAGGGAGAGTGGGAGACAATTGAAAGCCAGGTGTGAAAGCCCACAAACTTCTTTGGTAGCATATAAAGAAGCAAGAGATGAATAACACATAGAGACCTTGGAAAAACACACAAGCTCCAGAAATAAGATAAACCCTACCAAGATGCAGGACCAGCCACATCCTTAAAATTTTGGAAGTCCTCCAGTCAGGGTATGCTAGGATATTCCCTCCAGTGTAAGAGACAAGCAGGTCTCTCCAGGTTCTAAAAGCAGCATATTCCACACTTTGCAATACTGCTCCCACCTGAAGTTTGTGTGGCATGAGAGTTGGCCAGCTTTGAACAGGAACCAGAGAATAATAGGGCTCTGCAGCAATCCCATGCTGCAGTGCAAGCAGCCTTTCTGCTTAGGCCATAAGAGTTGGCAGACATTGTCATGCTGGAAATATCAGTAATGGGAAAAGATGCTGTGTGGAAATTGTGGCAAGCCCTAGTAAGAGAATCACAATACAGGCTCCTGGGGTTCTGGAACAAAGCCTTGCCATCAGCAACAAATAATTATATTCCTTTTGAAAAACAACTTCTGATGTGCTACTGGCCCCTGATGGACATAGAATGATTGTCCATAGGACACTAAGTGACCATATGGCCAGAATAGCTCATCGTGAGTATGAAAGTCACCAAATCATAAGGTTGAATAAATCCAGCAAAAATCCAATGTCTGATGGCAGTGGTACACCCAGGATGGAGCATGAATAAAAGTAGTGACTACAAGTAAGCTGGATGACAGGTAACCCAACGCCCCCCACCTTGAGATCCATCACTGTCAGTACCACTCTCTCAACTTACTCCTATGGCTACACAGCAGAATGGTATATTATCTGCTGAAGGAAGAGAAAAAAACCCAAGATTTATTTACACATAGATTGGCTTAGTATGTGGGCACAAGTTGAAAAGCGGATGGTAGCTGAATTACAGCCTCAATGACCGTTTCAGATGATGGTAAAAAAAAATCCTCCCAATGAGCAGAGATTCAGGAAGTTCATCTGGTCAATGTTTTTATGTGGAAAAGGAATATTCCATGTTTAAAGTATATACAGACTCATGGATAGTAGCAAATAGTCTGGCCAACTCATCATGGGCCTAGAAGGAGAAAGATTAGAAGGTTGGGAAAAAGAAGTTCTATAGTAGAGGATGTACATTCGAGAGTGGGTATAGAGTGTGAATACAAGGTGTTTGTATCACATGTTAATACTCAATTTTTTGTGTCATTTAAAATGTAACAGCTACAGGGGCACCTGGGTGGCTCAGTTGGTTAAGCGTCTGCCTTCGGCTCAGGTCATAATCCCAGGGTCCTGGGATTGAGCCCCAAGTTGGGCTCCCTGCTCAGCGGGGAGTGTGCTTCTCCCTCTCCTTCCCATTCCTGCTTTCTCTCCCTCTCTTTCTCAAATAAATAAAGTCTTTTTAAAAAAAATACTCAACCATAATCATCCACTGTAGTAAGGGCACTAAAGAGCAAAGTAGACCATGACCTGTCCAACCAATAATGCTGACGAGATTTGATATCACCTATCACAGTGCTGAAATGATGTAGCCATGGTGAGAGGGGTAGAGGTTATGCATTTTCCTAACAACATGAACTCCCACTGACCAAGACTGATCTTGCTACTGCAACTAGTAATAATTCAGTCTGGCAGCAATAAAAAATAGTTATCATCCTTAAAATGATCCCATTCCTCAAGGAGCACAATTGACCATCTAGTGGCATGTTGACCATGTTGGGTCCCTTTTAACCTGGAAAGGCCAATAACTCATTTTCATAGCAACAGATACTTATTCTGGGTGTGGATTTGCCTTTACTGCCTGTGGATCCTCAGCTACCACCACTGTCCAAGAGTTTATAGTGTTTGATCTCCTGGCATGTGATTCCACACAACAAAGTAGCAGACCAGGGATCTCTTTACAGCAAAGGTAATGTGGAAATGGGCCTTTGATCATGGGATCCACTGGTCAAATAACATATTTTATGACTCAGAACCTGTGGGTCTGTTAGGGTTGGACCAAGCTGGTAAAAGCACATCTGGAGCAGCAGGTCGGAAGGAATATTCTATCGCCCAGGTTTTGTGCACCCAGAATTAACTATCTTTATATGATACTGTGTTCCCAGTACGTAAGAATACCTGGAAACCAAACATTGGAATCAGGAGTTTCCATTCACTTACCATTATTTCCACTGACCCACTGGGGTCTTTTGTTCTCCCTATTTCTACAACTCTGGGCTCTGCATAGTTAGACCTCCTTTTCTCAAAGGAGGGCACAATTTCCCCAGAAACACAGCAGAGTCCCCTTGAATTATTTAAAGAAAAGGAGTCACTGAGTCACAAGGTAGGGGTAACTGACTCTGATCATGAGGAGAAAATAGGGCTGCTTACATAATGGGAGCATAGAGGATTATGTGTGGAATCCAAGTGATCCCTTTTCCCAATTGTGAGTGTAAACAAACGGGTATGGCCACCATGTTCTTAGAACAGCAGAGTGTCCAGGTACTCAGGGACCTCAGGGGTGAGGATCTGGGTCACGTCACCAGGTAATCCACTAAGGAAGACCAACATATGTGGTAGCTGATGATGAGGTTATGCAAAAGAAAGTGGAAGAAGGAGATGAAGAGCAGTTGTGGTCCAGAGCCCAACTGCAGCACCAGGGACTATAGTTTGTCTCACTAACTTCCTTGTTCTAAGATTCCACTCAGAGAGAGATGCTCCCAGGATTTTGTGGGAGCTGTTCCCAAACACGCATAAAGAAATGGATCTGAGTGGCAGAGAGTGTAGACTGGTAGACGTGAAGATGCGCCACCCAGATCCACTTTCAAGGAAGGACTTGCTGCTCAGTCACGGGGAGTGTCAGCAGGCAGCCTCCAGCTGTCAGCCTCTTCATGGTCTCTCTCAGCTGCAGAGAACTTCCTCATCAGAGGGCACATCCTCCCCAGATAGCCCACATCTCTCACTCATCTCGCACAGCAGGAATATAAAGGCCCAACCACCTACAACCCAACATGAGGTGTTTTAGAAGGCATTACTCACTCTGGAGTTTCCTGACAGTTCAATTGCTTCCCCTCCTCATCTCCAATAAATTTGTTGTCTCTGAACTCTGCCTCAGGAACTGTTCATGGAGAATTCAACCTGGGACAGCACATTTAATAGCAATTTTTATTCATACTTGGACATACCTGTAGTAGTAATGCATACCATTATATTCCCTTCAATTGTTGAAATGTTCTCCTAGAATATGAAAATGTCATTATTAGTTAGTCTAAATTCAACCTTAAAAGGCATTTTTAATCATTGCAATATTACCAAAGCTAACCATTTCAATTTTCACATATTTACTGTCTTTACGGTACCAGGAAGGACCCTGAAAGTTGTTTGATAACAAGATCACCTAACAAAAAAAATACCTATAATATTTTGGTCATGCAAGTTGATAGAAAACACCTTGGTTCAGAAGAATTTATGTTTGAGTTTTTTGATTGTTTTTTTTCTTTTCTACACCTTTGAATTGAATACTTAAATATATTTCAAAATCACTTGTACAATTCAAACATCAAGGTTTACATTTCAGTTGGTTGATTCTATTTTAATTTTTCCTGTACTACTGATCTATTTCAAAGCCATTTACCAAGTGAAAAATAACACAAAGTTAATATATTTATGTGGTGTGTAGATCTGATTATTTTCAGAGGTAAGACAAAATTAATATTGGCGTTTAAATTCTCCCTCTTCCTTTTCTCGCCAAAGTTCATCATACACTCCCTTTAAAGGATGCATTTGGCAGATGAAAAGCACAGATGACCTGTCCCACTGCACATTCCTAATAGCTGCATCTGGAGCTGATGTTATTTTCCTGGATATATTAGTATTCAGCTGTGTGAGAAATATCAACTGCCTGGGATTTCTAAGCTTTATAAACTTGCTTGGGTGATTTTGCACTTCTAGTCTTTGGCTCTTTATCATGTTCTTATGGCACTTCAGTCAGAATTCTTCCTCTAAGTAAAATTTTATGATAGAAAAGGGGATGTTTTATCATATCACAGCTTGCATTTTCAACTTTTCTGCATGAGTGGGAATGATAATTTGGAAATAATCCACAAACAACTAGACCATTTTTCAAAATCAGGAATGGTGGTGACATAAAGACCAAACATTTGTATCAATAATCAAATATTACATGTGCAAAGTCAATCACCTAACATTATTAATACAAAAATAAAATAGCTTGCATTTATATTTCACATTACACTTAACAAAATGCTTGTACATACATCATATCAATTGAGCCTTAGAAATAGCATCTGATCTTGTTTGGGCAGTTTTTAGTATCTGTTTTATAGAAGGGGGGTACCAGGGCCCAGAGAAACTATAATTTAAACAGAGGAAGTTTAATATAAATAACTATTAAGCTATGATAAAAGAATAAGTATAAGATATAAGGAAACTTTGTATGATAACCTAGGGCTGGGGAGAGAGTACCCAAGGAGGTACAAACTTGGGAGAGAATCTCCCAAGGCCAACTTCATTTAGTAGCTGGGGTTGCAGCTCACTGGTTGGCAAAAAAGTCTGCTGGTTCCTCTGGGCCACAGCTGAGTCTATAGTCACTGATGAAGCCGGCAGACAACATCTGGTGGGTGGCTGCCCAAGTTTGCAGAAATGAAGGCAGTGTTGTGGGGGGGGTGGTGCGGGCATTGGTGCGGAAAGGAGGCCTGGAGCGTGTGATGTTCGTGTTGCGAGGGCCAGGGAAGGTGATCACCAGGCGGGGCCAGAGCTGTGAGGTCACCAAGGGACAGCGCATTCTTGGCACATGGTTGAGGCAGAACACCACGGGACGCTCTCAAACTCACACCTCTGACCAATGGCGCAGCAGCCAAAATCAGTTTCTTCCTCCTGCAATGTCACTACAGCGCCCTCTAGTGAGTAAGCTTAACATCTGTTCACTCTAAAGGAGAAACGCTAAGCGGTCCATTATTGCAGAGTAGGGGTTGAAGGGTGAATTTGGAGCTCAGAAATAATAAATTAATAAGGTTATGAGCTTGGGTGAGGCAGCTTTTTTTGGCATAAGGTTGTTCTTGGAGAGGGACCTGGATGTATCTATAACACTTACAGCTCCTGGGGAAAAGACTGCTTCAGTTCTGAAGGGAGAGTCTGAGCGGCTCACCACAGTAGCCATCACAACCATTTATCTATAAATCAGTGTAAGAAGCTGTTTGAACTGTGCAACATGTATATCCTTTGTTACTAAAATATGCTAATAGGCCTTTAATTATTGTCCTCAGTGATGTTTTCTCAAGCTTTCTTTTATTTATTAGAGTTGCATTAAAATCTGTGGCCTGAGTATGGAAGGTATCAAAATTCAGTATTAATACCAATACCTACCAAACAGAATATTCTTTTCCTTTGGCAATCCGTACATTTCATAGTAAACTTTCTACAGCATTTCCTTCCTTCAAGTTCCCTTTCCTACAGAAATCTTGGTATAGCTACCATGCTGCTATACACCATTATTTTCAATTGACTGGCATGAATGGCGGTTAGCAGAACAACCTCATGTAGAGATTTTCAAGATGCTTGTGATCAATAATCATTTTTTTCACAAAGTGAAAAAGCAGTCATTCCTATGGCTTGTGTATTGGAAGTGCCCTGTTCCATCTACTTTTTGGATTAAGGGGAAAAAAAAATTGGAAGACTGATTTATTTCAGAATTTGAAGGGGATAAAATAGAGGGATATTTCTCTTCTATACCAATTAATGCAATTTCCACTAAATAAGGCTGCCTTCTACTGGTTATATAATAAAAAATAATTACTTGTATTCACTCCTGGAATTTCTTCTGCAGTCAGCTAGATGATTAAGGATGCTTCCTACACTGCAAACATGGAACTATGGCCTTGTGTTTTGCTTCTGTTCTGGATCTCTTTTGGTGTAGGCACATATATAGTATATTTCTCTTTCTCTTTTGTTTGCATAACTACTCTTCTTTGGCTAAAATCCTTAGTGCTTCTACACCCCTTTGAAGAAATAGTCCAAATGTCTAGCCATAATAGTAATAAAACAACTCATTTTAGTTAGGGCAACCTTTCCAGTTTTAGCTCCTCAAGAAATGCTTCATTTCGACTGGTAGACTGTGAATATTCTGTCACTCCTTTGGGCCTCTACACAAGTTTTCACTTTTGTTTAGAATGACTTTTCTCCCCTGAAATATTCATACACATATTCAACAATCAGCTTCTGTAATTCATCCTTTATGAATTCTGTGCCAATCCCCCCTCACTTACTCCATACTTCCCACTTTTACCATGACATTTAGAAAACAGTTGGGTTATAGCATTCCTCATGCCTTTTTGTATACTCGATTATCTCTAATCAAGTATACAAATTTCTTTTTGTATACTTGGGAGAGTATACAAGTGCTGAAAGGAGGCCTGGAGCATCTCTATTTCTAATTTCTTTGAACAAAGGATGTAATATATACTGTGGTTGTCCAGATTGCCTCTACTGAGCCAGGTACAAAGCTATGCTGTTGGTACTGGCTTCCCTCACTCCTCGCTGGAAGATTGCTCTTGGCTAACTGGAGCCATCACACATGAAGACACTATGGGGTACTATTCCCCCTTGTAGCAGCTCTAACAAATGACTTACTGATACAGGTATATAATAGCCTACCCCCTCCTCTTGTCTGTAGACTAGAAAACCTCTGTGTTTCAACTTATACTCCTCATGGGATCAAGTTGAGGCTAAACTTCTGAAACCATATCTTTGCCTAGCTTCTGCATCTGACACATCTGCTTCCCTCTCTCCCTTGCAATTTTTCTCCTGAGATCACTCCTTCCATAAGTCATCTTGCCAAAGAGTCTCCATTCCTATTGTCCTGAGACACAGTGATTTCCATCTGCTAATATTTGTAAACTCTAGACCTAACATAGTGCTGCTAAGGCATAACATACTCCAGAAAGGTTTGCTTAGTGGAAGGAATGGCATAATTATATTGAATATATTTGTTAACTCATGCTTTTCCTGTTTCAGCCATTGCTGCCTGACTTCTCTCTCTCACTCCCTGGTCCTGAGAAAATAGCGATGCCTCAGTGGGGTCCTAATTAAATACTTAGTTTCTGTTGAAATGATCTTATCAATTTTGAAATCCCAAGCCATATTTTTGCTTCGTGGGTTTTGAATTCATAATTTTCTTAACTCATTTTCTATCAATTAGGGCGAGAGCTATCTGGATTATATGATCAACATGTAAATCACACATAAGCAAATAATTTTTTAGGACGTGAAGGAAAGTAAAGAAACCATTACATTGTAAATGGTTTACATCAAAAATCACCTTTGGTGGTCTTAAGGTTTTATCCAATCCACAAATATATTTTATTGGATTCATAGAGTGTTCAAAAATTTTTAGACCAATTGCCAACACTTAAAAATTCCAAAGTCAAGATTTCAATTCACACGTAATTTGGAAGATCTCTGATTGTTTACTCTAATAACAGCAATGAATAGGTGTTTTTTGATTCACCATAGTCCCAGTTAACTCTATTGTCTTACATCCAACCTGCTTCTTTTTTGAAAGAACTTGCTTGATTGCTTTAGGTCTTTTGGTTTGGGCCCGTAAGAGGAACTAGGGGGCATATAGTCAGGGACTATAGTCAATCCATTTCTGAATCCCTAGCATTTAGCACAGCATCTGCCAAAATAGGTGCCCTGTAAATGTTTATTAAATTTACTATTTAAAGGGGAAGGGAAATATCTTTGGGGGGGTGGGGAATCTGCTTTTCCACCCAAAGTAAGAATCCCTGAATCCTGTAAAATATCCTTAGAAAAAAGCAGCAGAGAAAGGGCAACAGTAAAAGGGCAGGAGCGAATGAGAAATGTAACGGAGGAGAGACGTTTGGTTTCCAGTGGCAGTGGCAGTTCCAGCATCATCCAGATGAACGCAACAGCAATTAGGAAGAGAAGTAGGAACACTGATTGACCTAGTAGTACAGCTGATTAATTCTGTATCCAGGAAGAGATTTAAGGACAGAAAGGAAAGCAACTGCAAACAGAGGGACACTGATGAATTACCACAATTAACATTTCTGATAGCCTAAAGCAACTAGCACAGCATGATAAAATGTGGAACATAGAAGTTACAACAGGTGAGAGATAGAGACCTCAAGTGAAGATTGAGACCTCAATCTAGATAAAGACTCTATAATGCCTTCTGGAAAAGGCAGCACCAACATCCTGTTAAGAAACAAAACAAATCAAAACAAAAAAGAATTAGTTCAAGCTTTACATCAGACATATATTGTGTGTTTTCTGCACTTAGTTATGACTAACTTTGTTAACTCTATATGTGAATATAGTCACAGACATACACACACATTATTTGCCGTAGATTCTCTCAGCAAAACTTTTAATAATTTAATTCTCAAGCAAATATTGAAAACTTCACCTTCAGGCATTGTTAAAGTGATTTATTTAAAATAGATGAACCCGAAAGTATATAGCATTTAATATCCTGGTGTTGAATAGGATAGACTAGGAAGTACATCACTGATAAAAAGGCACCCTACTGTTACATTGACTGTGTCCCCCTCCAGTTTTTGTTTTTTATTTTATGTTCCCTCTGCATGTACTAGATTCTTTTTCTACTGTCCAGTCATCATCTGCCATAGGTCTGTCTTACTGCTTTTAAGTCATACCCAAGGCCAAGTTGCCTATTTAGCTCTCTATCAAGTTCTGAAGCTCTACTCTCAGAAGGAGAACCTTGAGTTTCTTCCTTCTCACACACATAGGAAATGACGATATCAATGAAGTATACTTGTAATTAAGGAAGAAGTTCATTAGTAGGAAGAACAAGCATCAGTAGTGTACAAGTCCTTAGTGCAGTTTGCTAAGTATTTCTGTACTTTCAGGTACACATTATAATCACATTTCCCTGACACTGGTTAAGTATGGCATAGATTCATGGATTTGTTTGGCCAATAAAGTGTGAAACGGAAATGAAATATGCCTCTTTTGTGACAGATTTAAGAGGTGATGTGTGCTTTGCTAAATTTTCCTCACTCTGCCAAGACTATCATGGAACAAATTGTTGAGAAAGTACTTTCATCAGTCTGGGTTCCTGAGTGTTCACAATGAGCAGAGGCTTTAGTTCCCTACATCATATAGCATGAGCAAAAAATAAATTTTTGTTGTGTTAAGCCACTGAGGCTTAGGGTTTGTTTGTTACAACAGCATAATGACTCTCACACACACAACAGGCACACTCTGCCTGATACTGCTGTTAAAGTTCAAACAGCTGTGGTAGCAAAGTTCTGCTGTGATACACAGGGAATTTTTAAAAATTGATGTCTCAGCTCAGAATTTAACAAACACATAAACTTGAGAGAAATTTGCATACAAATAATGTAGGGCCAGATGACCCAAGACAATGAATTTCATACTGTGCTAGGGTGATCTCTAGGGATTTCTCTGAATCTCCTTAGAGGTCACCTGAGGGGTTTGAGGTGGGGAGTTCTCCATAGACCTTAATCAAACAAAACATCTGTTTCTGAGATCAACTGTAATAATTTGTTTATAAATGGGGTTTCCAAAAATTGCATTTGAGCAAAGGATCACATGATGAAATAATACTGGGAAAAACATTCTTTTGAAAATAACAAATAACGTAAAATGTTGGTGATACATACCAAATTTCTCAGCAGTTGTTAACTATACCATGTTCATTCATACTTCATCATCTTTGTGTGAGCTGAAACACATCCTCTCCTTGCCAATCTCTATCTCACAAACTGCTATGCACTCTTTAACACACACATAAAATGTTGCCTTCTCTGTAAAACCACCCCAGATGCATGTTTGGGAATGTACACATACACACACACAGAAACTAATATATGCTGTTCTTCCGTCATTGATCTTACCACAGTATAGTGTAATCAGTTTGTAAATCACTCTCCTTTACTAGATTATGAGTGGCTGGCAGGGTCTAGAACAATACAAGTAGTTAGGAATGACTAAAATAATATTTAAACAATAAAACTTAATTTTGTTTACTTAATTCACTTTGCCAAGTTGTTTTCAGCAAAATGACTAACTTTAACTAAAATTTCTAGGTCTCCCATATTCTGCCTTAAACATTTAATGTGAATTCCCCATAAGCTATAAAATTAAATGTTATCCAAATAATTACTACAATTTTATAGTTAAATACATTTTTTTTTTTTTTGCCATTTCTGTGCATAAGCTATCACCAATAAGGACAATTAAACAATCTGGAATAACAGAAACTGAAGCCTTTGTTCTTTATTATTTCAGATAGTCCCCACCCTTCCCTACTGACAGAAAGACTTCTAACAAATCCTCTGTACCTTTCTGTTTTGATTTTTGTAAGTTTTGCTCATACCGTAAATTCAGCAAAAACACTCAGTTTTCAAAATACACCAACTACTAGTTTCTGTTAAGTAAACAAAATTATGTTACCAACTATACTAGATTCCATCTACAGAGCACCTCTACGTGTGAATAAAATGTTTACATTTTACAAGTAACAGTGTTTTGTAAAGAACTGTTTTTCAGGAAAGGGTGCAACAAATAACAGTAATTTTAATAGGCATCCATTGAATGAGAAAGGCAAAAAATAGTTTGGGTTTTTATTTATAAGTACTTATGGAAAGGGAAGGCATGAGAGTACCCTCATTTTGTTTTCATTTCAAAATATAAGAGAAAGATATTATGGTTTGTACTCCTGTTCCCTCCTCAGAAAAGATTCTATCAGGTTTTTTTTTTTTAATCGTACTATAGAGAAGAACAATTAGGAAGAGTTGAGGCGCAATATTTTAACTTTGTGTCAAACAGTAAATACCCATTCCAAAAGAACATCAGAAACCTACCTCACCTTCAAGATTGTCTTAGCCTAAAGCCAAGCTCAAAGTACATTGGTCAAAGCAGAGAGTTTAAAAACACAATTAATTAATGTAGTGATTTATGTATTTATTAGGTTTAGTTTTTCCATAGAAATAAACAGACTGTCAAATTTGTAAGTACATTTTTGCAGAAGGCAGTGTTCCATTTGGGATGCTGTTTTCATAGGAGGAGTGTTTCTGCAGATTTTCCATAAGTATGTTTAAATTACAGTGACATTGGACATCAGTAACTATATATGTCCCTCAAGACAACGTAATTATTACAAGTAACAACTTGCAATAACTAAATTCTAAAAATTCAAAATACATTTTGTTTTTTCTACACTTTAAGAGAATACATAACTCCACTTTTATTTAGTCACTTGAATAAATATTTGTGGACACCTACTATACATCAAGTATGGTAAGGATTGGAAACTTAAAGATCAATGTCTTTTCTACCCGCAGGAGCTCAGTAAAGAAAGAGATGAATAAAAATCTGCAATTGGGTGACTTTCGCATTATACAAGTATGCACCAGATCCAGGGGTGTCTCAGCAGAGTATTAAAGGGTATGGCACTCTCAACAAATTCAAGTTACTCAAGATGGCTCCAGAAAAAAAATTGAGGTAAGTGGTAGAAGTGAGAGTAGGACAGACAAGCTAAAGGAAACTTTGGGTAAGCAGAGGCCAGGGTATGAAGTGTTGTAAAGCCTTGTCAAGGTGTTGGGAGGCTGCCTATGGCCAGTGAAGAATTTTAGGCAAAGGAGTGGCATGTCATGGTCAGGATTGCTTTTGAAAGTGGTCACACTGGTGACAGTAAATGTCATGATGTATGATGGCAGTATGATAGGGGTTGACTTAATTTTTCCTTTTTCCCTTTTATTTTTTATACTGAATCTGTATATTATTTGGTAATTCAAATTTCTTTACGTGGTGAAGAGGACTTAAATCTAATTGTCTGCTTTCTTCAGTAGAAAGCAAACGTCATCAAACTGAGCTATATACATACACCTTGTTCACTACTCTAGTTCCAGTGCTGAATACATAGAAAATAAATATTTGTTGAATGAATAAACGTTGGTGTGAATAGAGACAAGAGAGATTAAGGTATTTTCTTGTGACCAAAAAGAAGGTTATCTGCCTCATACTCAACCAGTATACACTGATGCTACAGAGATAGGTTTCTCTCTCTCCTTCTCTCAAATAAATAAATAAATAAATAATCTTTAAAAAAAGAAAAAGAAAAAGCATAGAGAAACATCTTCAAATTTAAGGACTTGTAGGGTTGAAAAAAGCAAGTGATTCTATTCAAACAGTAATAGAAAATTTTAAGACATACTTTGAGGAAAAAAGGGCTGATTAAAACTCAGAATTGCATAAAGTGTCAAATCAAGAGTTGATCATCAAACAAATTGTTGAAACATGAGAATGGATCAAATTAACTCTGAGTAAATATCTGAGTCTCACAATGAAGATCGCAGTTCCCAGAAACTCCTTTCAGTTAAACAAAATGTCTTAGGAAAAGAAAATAATGTCATATTCTTATGGTACCAGTAATTATATCCAGAAGGACAAGAACAGGGTCTAAAACTAAAAAAAAAAAAAAAAAAACAAACACAATATATTAAAACTAGACCATCACACTGTACACCTTAAACTTATACAGTGATATATGTCAATTATTTCTCAGTAAAACTAGGAAAAATCAAAGAACAATAGCAAATAGGAAGATTTTGTTTGGCAAAGAACTGTAGGTTTGACTGTTGGCAAATGGAGCTTACTGAAATCACACAGTAAGAAGCTGGCCAAGTTCTTGAGAAAATCTGAAATAAAAGAGGCTAACTGTCTGAGATTTAAAACCATGCTTGGTTCTCAAACTTTATATGAATAAAAAGAAGACTGAAAAAAAAAAAAACTGGACAAGGAGACATAGTCTCCAAAGCTCAATTTTCTGAGATGGCTAAGTAGGAGAACAGAAAAGGAGGGATCTTTTGGGCAGGACCAATGGCTCAGGAGAACAGTGGTCTAGGAAGCAGAGGTGGAGCCCAACAAAGGAACATTATCTACCCACTGGGCAGTGGACTCTTGTATAGTCTGCCTAGTAAGATTTCAAAACTGAAATAGACAATTCTTCTATTCTTCTATTTTTTTTTTTATTTTTGAGAGAGAGAGAGTGAGCAAGAATGAGAGAGAGAGAGAAGGAGCAGGGGGAGGGGCAGAGGGAGAGAGAAAAGTAGACTCCCCACTGAGCAGGGAGCCCAACGTGGGGCTCCATCCCAGGACCCTGAGATCATGACCTGAACCCATGGCAGACCCTTAACCGACTGAGCCACCTAGGCACCCACCCTATGCTTTTTCAATCCTACTTGCGGATCATCTAATTATTTTGTGAGCTCACCTATTTCTTAGTAACACCTTGTAAACACAACCAATAACAACCAACACTTACTACTAACACTTTATTATTCCTTTACTTTCCTGATGCTACAAGTTCATTACATATCTGACCTGATTATTTTATTATTGGCGTTGAGAGTTTACCAAATATTTTTTACTACATAATATAAACCTCCTTGTTTTCATTTTCCAGTAATAATTTCTTATCTCTTCACTGCATTGTACCTTGTGAGAGTAGGCACCATAGCCTTGTTCCTGATCTTAGAGGAAGATCCTTCAATTCTTCACCATTGAGTATGATGTTAGCTGTAGGCTTGTCATATATGGCCTTAACCATGTTTAGGTGATTTTCTTCTCTTCCTAATTTGTTCAGTGTTTTTGTCCTGAAAGAGTGTTTCATTTTGTTAAATGCTTTTTCTGAATTTATTGGGATGATTATGTGATTTTTATCCTTCATTCTGTTAATGTGGTGTATCACATTGATTGATTTTTCATATGTTGAATCATCCTTGAAGTCTAGGGATCAATTCTACCATATTATGGTGTATGATTCTGTTAGTGTGTTCTTTAATTTGGCTTGGTGGCATCACAATACCAGACTTCAAGCTCTATTACAAAGCTGTGATCATCAAGACAGCATGGTACTGGCACAAAAACAGACACATAGATCAATGGAACAGAATAGAGAACCCAGAAATGGACCCTCAACTCTGTGGTCAACTAATCTTTGACAAAGCAGGAAAGAATATCTAATGGAAGAAAGTCTCTTCAATAAATGGTACTGGGAAAATTGGACAGCCACATGAAGAAGAACGAAATGGGACCATTTTCTTACACCATACAAAAAGATAAACTCAAAATGGATGAAAGACCTAAATATGAGACAGGAATCCATTAAAATTCTAGAGGAGAATACAGGCAGCAACAGGTTCAACCTTGGACACAACTTCTTGCTAGACATGCCTCCAAAGGCAAGGGAAACAAAGGCAAAAATGAACTATTGGGACTTCATCAAGATTAAAAGCTTCTGCACAGCAAAGGAAACAGTCAACAAAACTAAAAGGCAAAGTATGAAATGGGAGAAGTTATTTGCAAATGACATATCAGTTAAAGGGCTAGTATCCAAGATCTATAGAGAACTTATCAAACTCAACACCCAAAGAACAAATAATCCAACCAAGAAATGGGCAGAAAACATGAACAGACATTTCTCCAAAGAAGACATGCAAATAACCAACAGACACATGAAAAAATGTTCAACATCACTCAGCATCAGGGAAATACAAGTGAAAACCACAATGAGATACCACCTCACACCAGTCAGAATGGCTACAATTAACAAATCAGGAAATTACAGATGTTGGCGAGGATGTGGAGAAAGGGCAACCCTCTTACACTGTTGGTGGGAATGCAATCTGGTACAGCCACTCTGGAAAAAGTATGGAAGTTCCTCAAGAAGTTAAAAACAGAGCTACCCTATGACCCAGCAATTGCACTACTAAATGTTTATCCCAAAGATACAAAGGTAGTGATCCAAAGGGGCACCTCCCCCCAGTGTTCATAGCAGCAATATCCACAATAGCCAAACCATGGAAAGAGCTGAGATGTCTATCAACAGATGAATGGACAAAAAGATGTAGTATATATATATATATACAATGGAATATTACTCAGCCTTTGGAAAGGATGAATACTTACCATTTACATTGACATGGATGGAACTGGAGGGTATTATGCTGAGTGAAATAACTCAAACAGAGAAAGACAGTTATCATACACTTACACTCATATGTGGAATATAAGAAACAGCACAGAGGATCACAGGGGAAGGGAGGGAAAACTGAATGGGAAGTCATCAGAGAGGGAAAAAAACCATGAGAAATTCTTAATTATAGGAAACGAACTGAGGGTTGCTGGGGGGCACATGGGTGGGGAGATGGGGTAAATGGGTGATGAGCATTAAGGAGGGCACATGATATGATGAACACTGGGTATTATATGCAACTGATAAATTATTGAACACTAAAAAAAAAAATGAACTGAGCACATTCCCTTGCATAATCCTCAGATGGCCTTCACCACCATGTGACATCGAACAGACATGCTATGTATATTTTTGCCTCATTTCCAAGCTTCAAATAATTTCTAAGACACCAGAATTCTTTCAAAATATTTTTTTCTAAAAGAGATTTGGACATTAAAGCAAAATTCGACTGTGTTGGTTAAGAAGCCACATTCAACTTCCATTTTCAATCCTACTACTTTGCCATACTCCTATAGGAACAGCTTATGTTTTTGCACATCTCTGTCTCTTCCAAGCTATTTCATTCTCTATTGCTTAACCTGAAGTCCTAAAGTTAAGCTTTAATCTCCATGAAACAATTCAACAGAAGGTAAAAGAAGGGACACATCAATAGTGGTATAGAAAACTATGGAGAACATGTAAAATACAGAAATTCATGATTTCACTATTGAGGTAAAGATTGGTTTTTGGTGAAGTTTTATAAATACATTCACAGGATAAATGATAAGGTTATGTATAAATCCAAAATTGTTTTCATCTCACAATTATAGGAAATGAAAAACTAATATCTTCTTTTTGACATAGAGCTAGATATACACTTTTTTCACTTTTCAAAATACTTGTCATAGGGAAAATGTGTCATAGAAATAAAATTTTAGAATTGGGAAATACGTCTATGTTCATTGGAATGGAAAAAAATCCAAGATAAATTAAACATTTTTGCCTTTTTTTCTAAATGGAATTATGTTGCTACTGATACATGCAGGATAACAGATTTCGGCACATCTCTTTGGAAACACTTGTTTTGCTGAAAGGATGCCATGTCTTTGGGAAAATTTTATGCAAATTTGTAAAATAATGCTTTTCTTCTCTGAATAAATATTTCAGAAGCATTGCTATTTTTTTTTAAGATTTTATTTATTTATTTGACAGAGAGAGAGACAGCCAGCGAGAGAGGGAACACAAGTAGGGGAGTGGGAGAGGAAGAAGCCCCACATCAGGCTCCTCCGCTGGGAGCCTGCTTCTTCCTCTCCCACTGCCCCTGCTTGTGTTCCCTCTCTCGCTGGCTGCCTCTATCTCTGTCGAATAAATAAATAAAATCTTTAAAAAAATAAAAATAAAAATAAAAAAGATTAATTGACCATATAATTGTGGGTTTATTTCTGGGTTTTCTGTTCTGTTCCATTGATCAATGTGTCTGTTTTAGTGCCAGTACCAATCTGTTTTGATTACTACAGTTTTGTAATACAAATTGAAGCCTGGAGTTGTGATACCTCCAGTTTTATTTTTCTCTTTCAAGATTGTTTTGGCTATTCAGGGTCTTTTGTGGTTCCAGACAAATTTTAGGATTGTTTGTTCTAGTTCTGTGAAAAATGCTGTTGGTATTTTGATAGGGATTGCATTAAATGCGTAGATTGCTTTGGGTGGTATAGACATTCAATAATAAAATACCTAGGAATAAACTTAACCAAAGAAGTAAAAAATCTTTACATTGAAAACTACAAAACATTGATGAAAAAAATTGAAGACAACACAAAGAAATGGAAAGACATTCCATGCTCATGGATTGGAAGAACAAATATTGTTGAAATTTCCATACTACAAGAGGTATTTCTTTATTAACTAACAGATATGCTATTACTTTATGTAACCAACCACATACTCACAGAGGCAGAAATGGACCTTTCTATTTTACTAATGTTTTGGACTCTTTTTTTATTTTAAGATGGGATAAATGATTCATTCTTTCAATTTAAAAGGCATTGTACACAGCAGTACTAATGGAAAAAAGAAGATATTTGATGAAAGATAAGATTCAAACAATTCATACCTAAATATAAGCATTTATGGAATTTGTGAAAATTAACTGATATTGTTTGACAGGGATTGTTTAATTCTACACTTGCCATTGAACACATTAATGTTCTCTTCATCATTTTAAATCTCTCAATGTAATTCTAAATATAAATCTACCAAATATCAAATATTGGGATTTAATAATGATGTTCTACATCTTTTATCTCCTCCCCAAATTAGAGTTTGAAATCAAGCTGTCTCTTTTACAAAATATAGTTAAGAAGAAGTTAAAACAAACACTGAATATATTAAATAAACTGATTTTTCTGTTAAAGAATAAAATGGTCAATTTCTTGAAAATTAACATTTAAACAGTTGTGTTATTATCCTATAATGATAAAATTTTCCAAGTGAATATAAAAAAGCACATGAAGAAAAGAAATACTATCTAAAGAGAAAGAATGTTTTATTTAAAGAAAACTTTTATAAAAATATATGAACTTTGTATTTCATCTAATTTATCAGTATTTTACTATACTGTACAGTTAATAATTTGGTTTTTAAAACTTTAATAATCCAATTAAAGTGTCTGATTAAAACATCACAAAAAAGAAACTTCTTCACAAAACTTTATTTTTTTTAACCGTACTTTTGTACTCACCTCACAGTTGGCAAATTGCTTTCACATTCAATGTCTCTTTAATTTTCATCCCCACAAGCTGTCTATTAGACAGTTTGGACAGGTAAAATTACTGCCATTTTTACCTTTTAGATAAATAAGCTCAGCCCCAAAATTTGTACATGACTTACCCCAAGGTCACTAAGCAATCAAGTGGGAAGGCCAAAACTTATTCTACAATTCAGATCTTGTATAGAGGGGCCTAGAAGAGAGTTTATATTTAGAAATGTTTTATTATCATAACACTTCACCTTCTTTAAAGAACTGGTAATTCATCTTTCCCCTAACACATTAGAGCATGCAATTCTTCTGTTTTATTCAATTTACAAAAAATATTTCATAAGTGATAACTACGATATTATATGGAGTCAAACTGTTCTATTCCACTTATGCTTGGAAATATGAACAGCTGTTGGAATGCACACGAGAAAAATTTCTATTTGTGTGTGAAGGAGAATTCTGGTGACTCTAAGGATAAGAGAATTACGTCAATTTACCTTTGCAAAGGGAAACTGCTCTGGGAATTACTTAAGGTGGTTAAATTACAGAGCTTTCCCCCCACAAGCTGTCAACAATAAAGAGATTAAGATTTCATTTGCAAGCTTTATCTTTAATGCAAAATGACAGTAATTGACATTTAAAAACTGTATGGTACAAAACTCTACATGACACAGGCAGAAACTTGTACAAGCTCTGGAACCTAGCTCCTACACATATGTGCTTCAATTGTCTGTAACAGGATCTGGAGTGTTTTTAGTAGTTGAATCTTCTAAATATTATCTATGAGAATGCAAAAACGGTACCTGAGATAATACTACTGAAAATCAAATTATGGACACAGAGTACATATTACTTTGGACTTCGGGCCCTCCTTTAAGACTGAGAGAGTTAGAATTCCCAAAAAGTAACATTATATGAATCAGTTACCCTATTTGCATAATTTAGCTTTTCAGCGCAAAGTAACAGGCCCTGACCCAGATGATCTCAAAGTGAATTGTCAGCAGGCCGACAAAAAAATTGAGCAGATGGATGTCATTTTTCAAAATTAGGCTTTTTTTTTTACAATAATCATTCTTGATGTTCTAAGAGAATAAGAATCAGTAGGAAGAATTCATCAGGCATTTTCTTACATAAGTATGTTTACAATTTACACAGAGGCAGAGGGATGACTCAGAAAGGAGGAAATTCCCTCCCAATTTCATGAGAGGGGTTAGAGTATAAACACACACACACACACACACACACACACACACACACACACATCAGTTGCTTGGAGTTGAAGAATATAACATATTCCTCCTTGCTAAGCATGTTAAAATATCTCTTATTTTTATCCTGTGTGTAAGTTTGGACAATTTTCATTTCCATTCCCAGTTTCTATATATTGTATTGTTGAAGTCGTAAAAAAGATAATCATATTTTATAAAGAACAATCTGTCTCTTCAATTAATGGCCAATGCTAAATTTGAAATTTACATCCTACACACCAGTCGGTTACAAAATAATTAATTTGATTCAGATGTTTAATTAAGCATGACAAGGAGGCTTTAGTTTCAAGTTAAGAGGGAAAAAAATGAAAGAGTCGCCTTGGAAAAGCCTGGAGCATATTTTGCAGAGCATCTTGGAACAAACAGTTTTAACTAAAGACTTAGCCTATTCCTTTGATGACTTCATTAACAAGTCAAAGTCTTCAGACCCATGAGGCCTATGACAGAGAATACTCTAGTAGCTAGATGTAGGACACATAGAATTTGGATTTTTTTGATCAAATTGTAATAAATATCTTTAATTAAGCAGGCTTTTCCTGGGGAGTTAAAGGAAAGAAAAAAAGTCCCTCATTATTTATTTTTTGAGCCATTGCTTCTTCATTCTATGTTAACAGAAAGGATCTTTTATTTATAGATATTATTATGACTTCCATAAATAGTCAATACATACATAGTGCACATATTCACTTTCTGTGTGCTCTATTATGTTGTACAAATTCTCTTCGTTGATGTTCAAAACTATAATTAAAGCCAAGTCTTAATGCTTCCCCTTCACTAACACTTGTATTTTGTTGTAAGCAAAAGAACAAGAGTTGAGCTTATCATGGTGATTTATTTGATTTTCATTTCAGTGATAGATTTACATCTGTCCTCACACAGAATGGAGAGAAATCAGTGAACATTTACAGAACTGACATAAAAGCCAACTTAAGTTTTCTAAAACACAATAATCATTAGACAACCTGCAATTGCTTTTCTTTTTTAAATTTTCATTTACAAGAATATTTTGTGTAGAATTATAGTCTCTGTTAAGAAGTCAGGAAATGTCAAATTGTCTGACAAATGTTCTCATATCCTAGATTTACAGCAATATCTATGCTCAGGAAGAGGTTTTTAAACAGGCAGCAATTTTATACAAATCCTTACAAAATAATCATGGATACCAAGTCAAAGGCTGAATGTCATTCAGTAATATTCAACTAAGGAAAGAGAGTTGAACACCATGGGAGAATGGAGGGGCATGACATGATGTCGAAATCTCTAGGGGAGGATGTTTCAAATCTTAGAGTTCCTGAGTTTCTTATATGCTCTATGTCTCTGCTCAAGCCCTCTAAAGGGCAGTGAAAAACCACTGTAGCTAATGGCAGAATGTTGTATCTACCATCTGATACCAGATAGAAAAAAAAAAACTTTATAAACAATTGTCCTGTTAGAACAGCTATTCCTAGTACAACAGTGGGTTTTGTGGTGATCCTCTATCTTCAAAGACGTCGGAGGTTTTGAACCTAGTCCAGTCGTCCTTGTAACTCTAACTCAAGGAATTTATGGGTGCATGTCACATCCAAGAAAGTCTTCCTGAGCACTATGAATCAGAACAAGCACTATATTTCATTGTTGAGGGGTTTATCAATGATGTGTAAGTAGTATTGATGAGACACAGTTGCACCAGAGAATGGGAGGTACTTTTTTACTCTTGATGGTGCTACGTGGCTGCCAAGGTACAGAAGTTGAAGAGCCACTAAATTTCTTGAACTGAAGTAGTCTGTGCCAATCCAATCTCATATAGTGTGATCACACATGTTCTAAGAATGTAGTGACTGGGGCATTAGCAGTTGTGTTTATGAATCAAAAGATCACTACAGTGCTGCTGTGTGTGCTGTGCTGCCACCTGCTCAGTGTCCCTTTTTACAACAAAGTAAACTTGATATTGGGGAAAGTGCACTATGTCTCCTAAGCTTGACAATCCAAACTTAGACCACGCCCTGTGGTTGATCAGAGTTTAACCTGTACACATCTATTTCATTGAGCTTCCATTTCATGTTCAAAGTGTACCTTTGGCTTTCCTCATAGAGTGTGATTCTAGTTTTCTTCTGCTTCTCTTACTATACTTCTGGTTTTACTTTGAAAGCTCCTGCACTTTCTTCCATCTCCTAAGTGCATCAGTTTACCACTGAGGTAGATGGATCAAAACTGTTAGACTTATACACATCTGGATTTGCATCCTGGCTCTGAAACTCAAGGGCTGTTTTATCCTGAGAAAATCAGTTAATCTCTTGGAGCATCAATTTCTTATTGGTATTCTAGGTGTTCCATATCTCATAATGTTATTTATACCACATATAAAGTTATTTTGAATGTGTAAATGGATGAATGAATGAAAACACACCTAGTAAATACACTTATATGGGGGTGCCTGGGTGGCTCAGTCAGTTAAGCATCTGCCTTCAGCTCAGGTCATGATCCCAGGATCCTGGGATCAAGTCCCGCATCAGGCTCCTTGCTCAGCAGAGAGGATGCTTCTCCCTCTGCCTGCCACTCCCCCTGCTTGTACTCTTTCTCTTTCTCTCTGTCAAATAAATAAATAAAATCTTTAAAAAATACACTTACATGAACCTATATGTTGCAAAAGTTAAGAGTAGTTGTCATCATCAGTTTTTGCATCTTACAATACCTGTAGTGGGGGACACTAATATGTATTAATGGCATGTACTATACCATATATTTACATAGATTATATCACCCAAACCATCAATGTAAACACTATATTCATTTTACATAAAATCGGAAGTTCTGAGAGTTTTTTTTTTTTTTTTTTGGTAATTTGAACTTTATAATTGCTAGGAATCAAGGTCATTTTATCAATTTCACCAAGAGCATCATATTAATACCATCATCATATGCAATCTTCAAAACAAGTCCATAAGTACTATTATCCCATTTCATAGATGAAAGAAATGGATATTTAGAATTATTAGCATTTTGTGAAGCAAGTATTGAAATTCAAGCTTGCCTTATTCTAAAGTCTATAATCTTTCAATTAATAATGCTACCTCTAATTAATTCAGTGACTAGAACACAATATGTGAGAAATATATATTTGATGAATATATATTTTGTACTTTGTTCCTTTGAGGTAATATCATTTGATATCTCACTCTGTAAAGGGGATGCACTATCATTCAGCCTGTGGATGACAGGAAAGTATGTGGCTGATATTGCAACAACTTATATTAACATAATCTATGATAGAAAATTTCACATGTGGAACCCCTAAAATTAGAATAAATTTCAGAATTTTAAAACCAAATGTAATAAAGGAAGAAAATATTCTTACTTAAAAGATAGTATTTTCTAAATGCTTCTTTTAGATAGAGATAGAACTAATATTTTAATGAATTATATGTAATGAAAACTCTGCTACAACATTGCCTATAATCTGTTGAAGAGTACAACAATTAGAATATTGCAGGGAAAATAGGATAGTAGACAGAAAGGTGTGGAATGATAGAAAGTATAATTTGTTTGATTGGCATAGAAAAAGTTGACTAATGTAACAAAGCCAAGGATAGATGTTGGGGGAAAAAAAGACTTTATAAGACAAAAGAAAGAAATACTATTTGTTATGGGTTGAATTGTGTCCCCCACCAAAAAAATATGTTGGAGTCCAAACCCCAGGAACCTTTGAATGTGACATTATTTTGAAATCAGGTGTTTGCAGATGTAATCAAGTTAAGATCAGATTATTAGGGTGAGTCTTAATCCAATATGACTAGTGTATTTATAACAAGAGGGAAATTTCAGGAACACACAGACAGGAGAATGCCATTTGAAAACACAGGCACATCGAGAGAAGACACTTATGTGTAGACGGAGGCAGAGACTGGAGTTATAGTGCCACAAGCAAAGAACATCTAGGGCTACCAAAAGTTAGAAGAGGAAAGGAAGGATCCTCCCCCAGAGGTTTAGAGTCTTTATAGAGAGTAAGGCCCTGTCAAGATCTTGATTTCAAACTTCCAGCCTCTAGGATTTAGAATAAATTTCTATTGGTCTAAGCCACTAAGATTATGGTACTTCTTTAAAGCAGTTCCAGGAAACTAATACACTATTTTTAATATCTTCATTGGAAAAAAACCCCTAAAAACAAATAAACAAAAACCTCTATACTAATCTTTTCATAGGCCATAGAGTATACAAAGTTGTTTTAGAGTGGAGAGTTGTGTGAAACTCTCAATTTTCACTCTGTAAATATCTTAACATGGGTATGTTCTCATTCTTGACAAAGATTTGAAGTGAAAATGAAAGCTTTTTCACTGTTTTATAAATCTGTGATAACATGATTTTTCTTTGTCTTCAACAATAATATGATTTTTTTCCTCATTGCTCTGTTTGCCAAATCTTGACAAACTAAGCGCAAAGAAAGGTTGAGCCAACTTATATTTTTCTCTGAATTACGAAAGCTTTTTTGAGGCTCGCTTACTTCATAATTGCTTCAAGGTCACATTTTACTTTGATGTAGGGTCCTGGTCAGAGCAAACCACCAGAATACAGCAGTTTAAAAATGAATAACTTATTTATGTGAGTTATTTATTGCTGTGTAACAAATTACCCCAAAACTTAATGGCTTAAACCAACAACATTTATCATCTCACAGTCACTATGAGTCACGAATCTGAACACGATTTAACTGGGTCTTCTGGCTTTAGGTTTCTCTCAAGGCTGCTTACATCTATAGGCTCAACTGGAAAGAATGTGTTTCTTCCTTTATTCAGGTGGTGCTGGCAAGATTAGGTTCCTCATGGGCTGCAGGATTGATGCCTTAGGTCCTCGTGAGCCATTGACTGGAGGCCTTCCTTGGTTCCTTGCCATGTGGGCCTCTCTAGAGCATCTATCTTGTTTTATGACAGTTTGTTTTATTAAGTGAGAGAGCAAGAGAGAGTAGCAGCAAAAAAGAGTACAGCACAATAGAAGGCATATACCTTTGTAACCTAATCACAAAATGATATCACTTTTGCCATACTCTATTCATTAGAATAAAATATTCTAGTAATTCCGATTCTATTCATTAAAAGCAAGTCACTGGGTTCAACCTATCCTCAAGGGGAGGGATTACACAAAAGCATGAATATCAGGAAATTGGGTCACTGAGAGTCACACTAGAAACTGCCTACCATATTATTGTGAGGCCAAATGATAAATATGGCTACCAGCATTAAATGATGATATATCTATTTATTGGAATAACAGATAAATAATAATAAATAACATCTCATAAGCTGAATCAATAAGTAGGTATAATAATCTTATAAAAAAGACTTTGCAATCAATAATTAAGAAATTACATAAATTTCAATGAAAAAGTAAAAAAGAATGAATGAGAATTCCAAGTTACTATTTTGACAAATTCATGTATCAATGCCAAACATTTAGCCAACAGTTTTACATATTCTTCAATGGATGAGAGCAAAAGCTTTGAAGTCATGCACATATGTGTTCAAATCTACGGTCCACCATTTAATAGTTTTGTGACTTTAAACAAGTTATTTAAAACTTCTGAGTTCTGTTTCTTCAATTCTAAAGTGAGAATACTAATGCCTGCATATGAGATATTTAAATCTGATCTTACATATAAGGTACTTAACCTGAATAAATAGTAGCCATTGTTATTTTTATGACTTTTACTGTTTCAAGATGATCATTTGCTCTGCAATGAAAGAAACAGTTATAATTAGAACAGAAGGAGTGTTTCAATATCAGAATATAATTACTGATGCCAGGAGTAATACACTGGGCAGGTGTATAAGCTTCATTTACAGCAAGCAAAGATCCAAAAAAAAAAAAAATCATTGAACGTGTGAAAAATCCTGACAATAAACAGAAACAAAATGTGACTCAAAGTAAGCATATGGAACAAAGTTGGGAAACTGACAGTGCATTGAGATATAAAGAAGTAGGATGTTGAAATTTGGCAGTGATTCCTAACAAAGATATCCTTCCACCTCAGGAACTAGTTTCACTGATACACACATGTATGACAGTTTTGTAACCTAAAGATTCAGCTTGAAATCTATGGCAGATTGGTTGCCTCCATGAGTCAGTCCAATTTTTCATTCTTCCCTGTATCCACTCCATTGGGAGCTTCTCTCACTAATAAGTAGTGAGGCATAAGGGATGCTGTAAACATTCTGGGTGATGAGACAGTGCCAGAAAAGGATGTCTACCCAGTCCCCCCTCAGAGGCCCCCTTCATTTGGTTTTCCATGGATTCACTGTCCCATGAACATAAGATTCTTCAAAAGAACAATGACCATTTATGTCCTACTATCTGTCAGGCATTTTCATGAACAACGCACACACACAATCACACAACCAACATATTATTTCTGACTTTTTGACTTAGTGATTATACCATTTGTACAGAAGGGAAATCTGGATTTGAAAAGAGTTAAGAGATACGCCTAAACAAATATAGACATATAGATCAATGGAACAGAGTAGAGAAACCAGAAATGGATCCACAACTATATGGTCAACTAATCCTCAACAAAGTAGGAAAGACTATCCAATGGAAAAAAGCCTCTTCAACAAATGGTGCTGGGAAAACTGGACAGCAACATGCAAAAGATTCTGGACCACTTTCTCACACCATACACAAAAACAAATTCAAAATGGATGAAAGACCCAAATGTGAGACAGGAAACTATCATCAAATTCTAGAAGAGAACACAGGCAGAGACCTCTTTGACCTCGGCTGTAGCAACTTATTAGGCACAATGCCGGAGGCAAGGGAAACAAAAGCAAAAATAAACTATTGGGACTTCATTAAGATAAAAAAATTCTGCACAGTGAAGGAAACAATCAATAAAACTAAAAAGCAGCTCAAGGAATGGGAGAAGATATCTATCTGTAAAGGACATATCTGATAAAGGGTTAGTATCCAAAATCTATGAAGAACTTAACAAAGTCAACACCCAAAAAACAAATAATCCAGTTTAGAAATGGGCAGAAGACATGAATAGACATTTTTCCAAAGAAGACATACAGATGGTTAACAGACACATGAAGAGTTGCTCAACAACATTCAGCATCAGCGAAATGCAAATCAAAACCACAAAGAGATACCATCTCACACCTGTCAGAATGGCTAAGGGCTGAAATTAACAACACAAGAAGCAACAGGTATTTATGAGGATGAGAAAAGGGAACTCTCCTGCACTCTTGGTGGGAATGCAAATGGGTGCAGCCATTCTGGAGAACAATTTGGAGGTTCCTCAAAAAGTTAAAAATAGAACTACCCTATGATCCAGCAATTGCACTGTTATGTATTTACCCAGAGGATATAAAAATACAGAATTGAAGGGGTACATGCACCCCGATGTTTATAGCAGCATTATCAACAATAGCCAAACTATGGAGAGAGCCCAAGTGTCCATTGACTGATGAATGGATAAAGAAGATGTGGTAAATATACACAACGGAATATTATTCAGCCATCAAAAGGAATGAAATCTTGACACTTGCAAAGACATGGATGAAGCTAGAGTGTATTATGCTAAGTGAAATAAGTCAGTTATAGACAAACTCCATATGATCTCACTCATATGTGGAATTAAAAAAAAATAGATGAACATATGGGAAAAGGGAAAAGAAAAAAAAGAGAGAGGGAAACAAGCCATAAGTGACTGTTAATGACAGAGAACAAACCGAGGGTGAATGGAGGGACATGGGTGGGGGATGGGCTAGATTGATGATGGGTAATAAAGAGGGCATTTGTGATGAGCACTGGGTATTGTATGTAAATGATGAATTACTGAATTCTATTCCAGAAACCAATATTGCACTGTATATTACCTGACAAAATTTAAATTAAAAAAAAAAAGTACATTGAGAAAAAAAAAGATGCCTAAAATCACAGAACTCATAAATGTCAGATATTGGATTTAAACATAGGTTTTCCCACTCCTAGGTAAGTGAGTTTCCACTAAAATCCTTCTGCCAGTAAGATGTTAGAGTTAGGGTCAGACGAGATTGATCTAAAAGATAATCAAATAATTTAGAATAATAAACTTTTTACATGACTTTGTGTTCATTTGCATTTGATTTATATGTGTTTCCATGTTGTAAAACAAAATATTTTCACAGAACACAATGTAATAGATGTTATACACTAATTATTGCAGCTCACATGGTAAAGCCAGAAAATTCAGGTTCATAAGAACAATCACTAGATCTGTTTCCTCATGTATAATGATGGGTGCGAAAATTCCATCAGAAAATTTTATTTTGTTTCTGAAATCATAAAACTCTAAAGAAAATAAAATTATATTTTTTCATCTCTTTTTTATATGTTTACTTTGTCCTTTTAGATAAAGCCAGGAATGAATAGTTTATACATCAATAAAATGCTGTGTAATGGCAGTGTAGATAACCTACAAAAAACCATTTATTAGGGCTGAGTAGATAAGCTAAAGTGAACTAGAATAGCTAAAACAATTATGGAAAAAAAAGAATATAGCTGGAAGAATCATACTATTTGATCTTAAGAATTGCTATATAACTACAATGTGATATTGACAGAGACACATAGATCAATGGAACAAAAGGGAGAACCAAAACATAGACCCACACAAAGATAACCAACTGATTCTTCAAAGTGTAAAAGCAATGCAATGGAAGAAAGATATTCTTTTTAGCAGTGTGAATAATTAGACATCCTTAGGCAAAAACAAACAAACAAAACACCTCAACCTGAACCTCACACCTCATACAAAAATTAACTTAAAAAATTACAGACTTAAATGTAAAACTATCAAACTTTTGGAAGAGAACACAGGAAAAAAAATATTCATGACCTATAGTTAGGCCGAGAGTTCTTAAAGATGACTCCAAAAGCACAACCTATAACAGAAAAATAAGGGTAAGTTGGACATCACCAAATTAATTTTTTTGGCTTTGCAAAAAACTCTGCTAAGAGGATTAAAAGACAAGCCACAGAGGAAGAAGAATATTTGGAAATCACATATCTGATAAAGGACTCATCTAGTATTAAATGTATCAAACCGACATGTTGTATACCTCAAACTTATACAGTGTTATACGTTAACTATATCTCAATTTAAAAAAAATAAGAACTGAAAAGAGTATATAAAGAACTCTCTCTTCTCAACAGTCAGCAAATGAACAATCCAGTTAGAAAATGGGCAAAGGCTTGAATAGGCATTCCACCAAAGATATCCCGCATGGACTCTCTGACTAATGAAGCAGAAGGCGAAAAGTTTTGGAAAATATTTGCTTTGCTGATATGGGTAGCAACTTTTTCTTTTCCTCTTTATTCATGTTCCTTCCCAGAAAATGTACGTAATGTTTGGAAATATGAAATCCATCTTGAAATGAGAAAGACAAAATTCGCATAATCAGTATAGTGGAACAAAAAGATAAAAGAAAACTGATACCTTATTGACATTATTGATTTACTGTGTCAGCCTTTCCCCTATTTTTATAGATTTCCTCTTCCTCCATTGAACATCTTCCCATAAAAAAAATGAAAATGAGTACACTGGCAATGTGAATTTTCTGTATTGTTTGAGAACATTCAGTTCTGCTATAGAGAGAAAGAAGACAAATGAGATAGATGAAACTCATACCAAGTATTAAGCATAGAGAGTAATTTAAGCAGGTAGCTTATGAAATATAGGTGAAGCTCACAGGATTTGTTAAGAATAAGTAATAAGTAAGGAAATGTCTTATAAACCATAGGCAAATTTCATAAGATGTGTTAAATTTTGATAGTAAGTTAGCAACTGATGGAAGAGTCCAACCCCTGGTTAAAATCCTATGTGTGATTTCTCAGGCCTGACCATAGGCACTTAAAATGGCTTTGCCTGACGGTCCTCATGGGGGAAAGCCACCCTCTCCACAACAGACTGGTGCATAGTCAGTGCACTGCAGTCTCTGAAGGGAGCTGCAGCAGGGGCCTCGAGCTCCCTGGCCAGTCATGCTATTTCTCATGTTTATATTCCCAGCTCCTGTGTCTTCATTCCTAGGTCTCTTTATCTGAGGCCTTGGGCAGAACGGTTCAGGAGCCTTGGCTGAGGCATCCTTACAGGGAAGGGAAGAGGGAAAACCTGAAGACACTTTTCTCCACTCTGATGAAGTATTCAGTACTTTTCCACTTCTAGCTTTTCCTCCTTGTCTCCCCACACCCCCAAGCCCCAGACTCCATCTCCACTCCAGGGTCTATAAAACTACTGGAACCTTTTGTTCAGGACTCCCTCAAAAGTGAGACAACCTCCATGACTGTGCAGATCCACCTGACCCTGACCTGTGCACCATTCTTTGGGGAACATGGAACGAAGGGAGTCAGCACTTTCTCCCATTTTAAACTCTTGCTTATATCATCACAGTAACTGGTTAAAGGCTTAAGTCTTTCATTTTTGGCTTGCTGCTTTCATCAGCCACTCTAACACCTGACAGCTCAGCTCTCTCTCCCCCAACTCAGCTGAGCTTCTGAAACTGGTAAAACATTTAATATGTAATATATGATGGAAACAAGTAACACAGATAAGAAAGGGATACAAAGACAAATAATCATGCCAAACTTTGGCATGTGATCCCTAAATCAATCACCCACAGGTGTTACCTAATATGGTCCCATTCTGACCCTACATGACATCGGCCTAAGTAACACATGCACGTGTGCATACACACACACACACACACCATAGTTCTTCATAAGGCTAATTGGTGAGCTCCAGCTGTTGATCAGGCATATTGCCCCCACATACCTCAATTGAGCAAGTATGTGTTTGGCACAGAAAATTTATTTTGCTCTTTTACTCAAAATACAATTTGTTTTATTTTATTTTATTTTATTGCCTATTTCCTTCTTTCTTTTTTTTTTTTTACTTTTTTTTTTAAAGATTTTATTTATTTATTTGACAGAGAGACAGCCAGTGAGAGAGGGAACACAAGCAGGGGGAGTAGGAGAGGAAGAAGCAGGCTCCCAGCAGAGGAGCCCGATGTGGGGCTCGATCCCAGAATGCCGGGATCACGCCCTGAGCCGAAGGCAGACGCTTAACGACTGAGCCACCCAGGCGCCCCTTACTTTTTTATTTAAATTCTAGTTAGTTAACATATAGTGTAATATTAGTTTCAGGAGTTGAATTTAGTGATTCATCACTTACATATAACACCTAGTGCTCATCACAACAAGTGCCCTCCTTAATACCCATCACCCATCTAGCCCAGCCCCCACCCATCAACCCTCAGTTTGTTCTTAATCTTTAAGAGTCTCTTATGGTTTGCCTCCCTCTCTCTTTTTTCTCTTTCCCCTATATTCATCTGTTTTGTTTCTTAAATTCCACATATGAGTGAAATCATACGGTATTTGTCTTTCTCTGACTGACTTACTTCCCTTAGCATAATACGCTCTTGCTCCACCCACGTCATTGCAAATGGCAAGATTTCATTCTTTTTCAAAACTCAATTCCTGTCCTCATAACCAACTTTCTGGGGAGGAAGGCTAATGCAGTAGCAGTAGATAAAGGCATAATACTAACAAATTTTTTCCTACAAGAAACAGCAAGAGTACAACTAATAATCTAAAAGAAATTAAAACAATCCACATGATAACATGGATGTGAAAGTCACAGCAGCATTATTTATATTATCAGTAAAGAGGAGCCACCACATGCCCTTCAACTGGGGTCAGATGAAAAATAAAACACACATATATCCACACAGTGTAATACAACTCCATGGAATACAAATCTATGTTAATGGATCAGAACATTCAATATTATTAAATGCCAATAGAATGAGGGAGACCTACAGATTTTAAAACATGGCTATTAAAATTGCAGTTTATTTTTTTAGCAGATATTGACACATTGACACTAAAATTCATAAATTAATGTCAGCGTTCCAGAAGAGCCTTAAAAATCTTGAAAAAGAATAACCAAATAGTAGAATGAAAATTTTCTCATTTCAAAGCTTATTAGAGAGAACAGTACCAGTAATAGAATATAAATATAGACCAACTGAACAGAACTCATAGTCCAAAATAAATGCATATATTTTTCAGCAACTGAAATCTGGCAAAGTTTCCAAAGGATTCAATGAAGAAATAATAATTTTTTCCACAAATGATGTTGGAATCATGACATTATCATCATGCTAAGGATGATTGAAGGACCTTAATTCAATCCCCTCCTCCCAAAGCAATTAATTAACAATAGACAACAGGCTTACAAGTAAAGGCCAAAGCATTAAAACCATTAAAAGAAAATGGAATCCTGCATCTTTGTGCTCCAAAAATATACAATGATCTCTTAGACACAACACCAAAACCACACATGCAAAAAAGAAATGAATCTATCAAAACTAAAACCATTTGGAGATCAAATACTAATATTAATAAAGAGCAATAGTAAATCACAGACGCAGGGAAGTATTTGGAAATCATATATTAGATAACTGACTTGTGTTTTGAATACATAAAGAATCCTCCAAATGCAAGAACATGAATAAATAAAATTCAATGTAAGCAAAAGATTTGAATAGAAACTCACCCAAGAAGATGTACAAATTGCCAGGCGACCTATGAAAAGATCAAAATCATTTGATTTAAGGACATAAAATGTCAAAGCCATTTTACACCCACAGGAAAGGGAAAATTAAAAAAAGAGAAACAAAGTAACAAGTGTTTTTGAGGATGTGAAGAAACTAGAACTCACATCTTGCTGGCGAGAATGAAAACAATTGCAGCCACCTTGACAAGCAGACTGTCAGCTTCTAAGATGTTAAAAATTGAAAAGGATTCAGTAATATTGTAAAAATAGATTTCTACAGCAGAGAACTGAAACATAGACCCAACCAAAGACTTGTAAGTGAAGGTATAGGAGCATTACATATAGTAACAAAAAAGTGTAAATATTTGGAAAGTTCTTCAACTGGTGAATGCATAAAGAAAAACTGGTGCATCCATAAAATTGAGTATGAGCTGCATTATGAAAAAACAACGTTATGATACATGCTACAAGAATGATGATCCTCAAACAATTATGCTAAGTAGAAAAAGAAACAAGACCAAATACATTGTATGATCCCCTTTCCAAGAACTTTCCAAAATGGCAAGGAAAAGAGAGAGAAAGTGGATTTGTGGTTTGCTGGAACTGTGGCTGGGAACAAGGATGGCTGGAAACAGGCACAAGGTTTTATATTTGTTGTGGTATTACTATTAAAAATTGAATTCTGGCAATGGCTACCCAACTTTGTTGCTTTACTAAAATTCACTGGATTGTTACATGTGTGAATTTTTATGCTATATAAATTATATCTCAATAAAGTTGTCAAAACAATCAATTCCATTTCTCCATGCCAGAAATGTGAAGTCAGAAATTAGAATTTAGGAAACATTATCATTGTTAGTAGCCTGAAAAAGAGGAGAAGAATTTGGTGCAAAATTAATAACAGATAAGGTGCCTTGAGTCTTTGCTGTTCTTTTACTCCATTCAATACAGAGTGCACAATTTAAGATTTTTTAGAATTGCTTTTATATATCATGCATACTCAGTAGATTCTGTGTCCAATATAATAATCAGTTTTGCACAAAAGAAAAGGAACTTGTTTAAAACATACAAGGGGCACCTGGGTGGCTCAGTTGGTTAAGTATCCAACTCTTGGTTTCAGCTCAGGTCATAATCTCAGGGTCATGGGATTGGGCCCCATGTTAGGCTCCACACTTGGCCCGGAGTCTGCTTGGAATTCTCTCCCTCCCCCTCTGCCCCATCCCTGCACTCACTGTGTGCTCTCACTCTCTCTCTCAAATGAATAAATAAATAGAATTTTTTAAAAATAATAAAACATACAAATAATTGAAAGCATTATGAAAAGAAAATATAACTTATTTACACAGTATTTTCATTCAATTACATACTAATTGTTTCCAAATAAGACTGATCTGATTCTAACTCATTATCCATATCTATAAAGCACACAGGGATACCTCATTTAGCTTAAGCATGAAATCACAAGTTGTTCTGGTTGGTTTTTATAGTTATTATCATTGTGATTTGGATATATTACTTATTTGCTGTCACAAATGGGGGGATGGGGGAATTCCTATACTTCAGGGGTCATATTTTCTTATCTTTTCAAGTTAGTACAATAAAGATTTTACAAGTTTTAAATGGAAGAGGATTTGTGAAGCTCTGGAGAAGGATTTGAATTTAATCTGAAAATCACTACGAGAACAAAAATAATTTTGAAAGGTTTGAATTTTCACTGATTAGTAGTTAAGACATCGTCAAGAGATGTGTAAACACAGATAATTTCCTATCAGCATTTTTTGTTTGTTTTACTATCCCTGAAGAGATGAATAATTTGTAATCATCCTCTAACTGTATTGGAAATTGTTATTGCGTGGGGCGCCTGGGTGGCTCAGTCAGTTAGATATCTACCTTTGGCTCAGGTCAAGATCTCAGGGTCCTGGGATCAAGCCCTGCATCGGGCTCCCTGTTCAGTGGCAAGTCTGCTTCTCCCTCTTCCTCTCCTTCTGTGATCTCTCTCGCTCTCTCTCAAATAAGTAAAATCTTTTTTAAAAATAAAAAAATAAACTGAAAAAGGAGTTGTTAATACTTGCTAATCTGCAATGCTGAGATACTCAAATCCTTTGATACCATTATTAAAAAACAATACTTAAAAGAATTTACTTAGATGCCAACGATATGTATTTATTCTTGAAATGACATCGATTAGAGATGCCAAACGCCAGAAATATCTGCTTGAGTTTCTTGTACAATGATTTAAATTCTAACTCATTCACACTACTTTTCCATATTCTAGAGTATTCAACACCAGAACATATCTAAATCCATGGAAGCCACAGATCCTTTCCTCCCCAACCACTATGCATTTTGCTGCTTGACTTAGGTCAGTTTATTTGAAGAAAATAATCACTTTTTGGTGACGTTGTCTGAATAGATGACATCTCAAAACTTTTAAAAATGGTGTACAGATGGAAGTGGGAAACCAATAGGGAAGGAAGGAGACTCTTAATGCTTGCAGCTAGTCACACCTTGCACTTCAACATCCAAACCATGACTGTACCATAACATTCTCCCTCATGCTTTAAACCTAAGTAAGCAAAACCCAAGTGGACAAGAGTAAAGTGGAAACAAATCTATTTGGCCCTAGATAAAGGGCCTGATTTTTACATTAAGTTACATCATTTGATGTACTATAATACCAAAATATGTCTTAAATGGTTTTATTTTAATATTATGCAAATTAAGCTAGTCAATGAATCTGGTTTCATGCCCCATCACCAATTACACACTATTGTACAAAAAGTTAAATAACCTTTAAGCATTTACTATTTTAAAAATCACCTTTTCATCATGTCTTGTTTTAATAAATGGTGAACATTCCAAGTCCATCTTGTATGTCTTTGTGAAAAGAATGCAAATTGTCTTTTCCTATGCATAGAGATGGTTGAACATTTTATTCTCTTCTGTGTGAGGTAGAACACTAGCCCTTATTGATATGATCTTGCATTACTCACAAAAATTTTTACCAAAATTGTTATGTTAAACTGATATAAAATGTTTAAACATTCAAGTACAGATGTTTGCATCAATGCAATGTTGTTTTAAATTCTCTCTGAAAAAGCTTCTTCCACATGATAGCTACCTGGAATTTTATGTTATCATAAAATTACTAAATTAATAAAAACATGAAATGAAGACAGCAAAAGCAAACAAATACAAACAAAAAAACACCAAAAAAAAAAAAAAACCACCTACCTCTCCACACATAAATTAAAAACAACACAAACTGGAATTACTTTTGCAGGTACAGGGAGCTTGCTTGAAGCACAATGAGACACTATTCTAAAAGTAGAGTGGTAATCTCAGAATAACAGATTATGTGATCTTGACAGATGTCTTTCTTGACATAAAGAGTTTAGAATGTTAATGAGGTGAACCTGACATGTGAATTAATCCAATAATGTGCAGTCAAGGAAAGTTGTCCTCCACATTTTTTCCAAAAGTTCTCTCCATTAACAGCCTACAAAACCCTGAAAGAAGATCGTTCATTTAAAATACTCTGATTTTTTTGTAAAGGAGCATTCTCAAAGTACTGAGCATAACCGTATTCAAAAATCAGATTTTCCCCCTGGTTTTGTTGAAATTGTTGAATGTTTCTAGTGACTTGATTCATAAAGATGTCCACATTTTCATTCCATATACTTTGAAAATATTGCAATATCATATCTAAACATGAGCTTTCAAGAAAAAATGAAGAGGAAACTAAGTCAAGAACTTTAAATGAGTAAATGTAATTAGCTCTTTTTTATGAAACCTGAAGTAATTCATATTTTCTGAGCACTAAAGTTTGGAATCGGCATTTGATCCATTGACTTAACTCTGAAATGTAGAAACTATTTGGCGTTCTATTTTTCCCTCCTACTCAAATTTTCAGAGAGGACCACATTGATCACCACAAACTAAGAGTTGTTACGTTTCTAAAATTCATTCAATTTGCCATATGATTAACAATGTTAGTCTAGGAGGAGAAAAAAAAGTAGGTGTCATCATGAAAAGCATAATTCAATTAAAATTTCCAAAACTTTAGTAAGCTTCTAGTGTACGTCAAGGGATGTGGAAAATAGAAACACTAAAATGAATAACATACTTGCAGAAAACTAAGCTTTCCAAAAAGTTATTTAAAATATTTTCAAATGGAAATGCTTATCTTACCAAGATTACAGTTAACAAGTTCATCTACTCAAGATCACAGATGACATACCTAAAATATGTTCATACCAACTCTTCGCTAGTTGACTACCCAACAGAGCAAAAGTTTAAAAATCCAGTAAAGGGGATTATTAATGCTAAATTCAACACTGCCATCCTAACAAATAGACTCTTATACTATTTTTCCAATGATATTCAAATAAAAAAATTCAAAAGATCCAAAAGAACTTATTATCTTACTCCCCAAATCTATTCTTTCTCTAGTTTTTCTAACCCATTAAATGGAATCATCATTAATATTTTTGCCAAGGAGAATCAATTATGTCACCTCCCTTACCTCATCTGATTTACCCCACTCTCCAAAGCAACACTAAAGCACTTTAAATAGCTTTAGTACTTTATACAACATTGCCCAAACTAGCATCACTCTTTTACTACAGTAACTTTTTGTCTCTCCTACCAGTGTCTATTTACAAGCCTTCCTAATTTATTCTGCACATAGTAAAACTTTAAAAAGCATTTAAAAACACACATATTTAAAAATACACACATTGGAACATGTCACCTCATTGCTCAAAATCAGTTGCCCAAAACCCATGAAATGTTTCCCATTGCTCTTATGATAAAGACCAAATTTCTTAACATTGACTAAAGCCCTGTAAAATTGAGTATTTTATGTACTTCATCTCATGCCATGTTCCACATAGCTCTCCAAACTTTAACAACACTGACCTTCAAGTTTTGGGAAATTACAAGCACATATTCTTCCTGGAATGTTCTCCTGCCTGTCTTACCTCATTTTGACTTAGTTAACACATTTTCATATTTCAGACTTCAGTTCATCTCTGACATCTTCAGGGAAAGTCTGACTGACACATCTCTTCCCTAACCAGTTTGAGTGTCCCAGTGCAGCCGTCGGGGACCAGTTAGGAAACAGAACTCACACCACGGAGGTATAGACTAGAATGGGTATAAACTATAGGGAAGAAATAGTGTTACCAGATATCAGGAGTTGGAGCCAGCAAATGGATACTTGAACCACAGAGGTAGAAGCTGCCCAGTTGGAGTTACAGGCAAGGAGGAAACAGAGCCACTGCTGAGAGACCCTCCAAAAGCAAAGAGAGAGGGGAGAGTTATTCTGGCCTCTCTCTGCTTTGGACCCTCCAACCTTCTGCCCAAGCCTTCCATTAGTCAAATCCATGAAGACACCAGATGGCAGAGAAGCCTGCACAAGTTGTTTGCAGAATTAGCTCTTGTAGTATTAATTGAGTGAGAGAAGGAAGAGAATGGATCTGACAGCAAAGAGGCAAACAACTGGCACACCCAGTTTTATGTTTACAAACAATTTCTAATTTGTCTTCCCACAACTCCTCATGATTAATATATGGCTTTCTTACTAAAGTGTGGGACCCTTGGGAGAGGAATCACGAATGTCTTTTTAGTGTTGTAACTGCTGCCTAGCATGGTCTTTGGTAGATGTGTTGAATAAGTACAAAAACCGTTTGATTAAACCAACTACCTCTTGTTATTAAACAATGTTTTAACCACTATAACACAATTAGTCTGAGTGTATTCCAGGTATCCTTTAACATATTTGGGGGCCACTAGCCTTTTTTAGTATCTTATGAAAGTCATGAGCTCTTTCTCCAGAAAAATGCACAGAAGCACAGAATATTTTACATTGAGTTTTTGGAGAGGAGGCTCATAGACAGGCTGAAGCCCACCCCAGAATTTTTTGTACTTCTAATCTAGAACCAACATGATCTTCTCCAGATGGATGGGGAATTCTCTGGGTACCTTTTTGTTTTCTCAATATCTGGGACCCACTACTGTTCTTTAGTGGGAAGGGACCAGGTGATGTATACTTTTTGCAGAGAAAAATTTTCTCACCCAAAATGCTTGTAATGACCCATCATAAGTCTCAGGACCTCAGATTAAAATTATCCTGGAAAGGAAAATTACTTATCCATTAAATTCAAAATTATGTTTCCTCTTTCTTCAGTGACCAATTCATCATGAAAACAGTCTGATTTTAAAATGGCTTCTAGGACTATATACATGTTCCATATTTATAAATGTTTAATTTACATAACAGATGTCACTGAGCTTTGATAAATTTATACACAATAGAAATGTAAATACATAAAATGCAGTATAGTAGTGAATATTTATTTGGGACTTTATTAGTTACCTATTTCTCCATAGCAAATTATCCTAAAACTTAGTGCCTTAAAGCATCACATTTATCAGCTCACAAGACCTGTGGGTCAGGAATCCAGGTGCAGTTTACATGTGCCCTCTGGCTTAGGGACCAGCAGGCTATGATAAAGATGCTGGCCAGGGCTGTGATCTCATGTGAAAGCTCTACTGGGGAAGGATCTACTTTCAAACTTATTTACATGGTTGTAATCAGGATGCAGTTCCTCAAGGGCTATTGGACAAAGGGCTTCACTTTTTTATTGGCTGCTGGTCACAGGCTACCCTCAGTTCCTTGCCACATAGGCCTCTTGTGGCATCTTGTTTCATCAGAGCAAGCAAGAGAGAAAAGCCAGAGGGAATGCCAGAAAGAGAGAAAGAGAGAATAAGCAAGGTGGAAGCCACAGTCTTTTATAGCTTCCTCTTGGAAGTAATGTCACCTCACTTTTGCCATATTCCATTTGTTAGAAGCAAGTCACCAGGTTGAGCCCATACACAGATGAAGGGGATTACACAAAGGCATACATACCAGAAAACAAGATCAATGAGAGTCATTATAGAAGACTCTGTACCACAGGGATGAAGTCATAAAGGCGAAAGGAAATAAGTTTCTTGAAAAAATTTAAGTTATCTAATGGTAATTATATTTTAACTGCTAAACAGTCAATGCTTTTATTCCTAATTTTTTAACAATTAACTTTCTTATTCATCAGGAGATAAATATGTATGGGGTGTCTGGGTGGCTCAGTTGGTTAAGTATCCGACTCTTGGTTTGGGTTAAGGTCATGATCTCAGGGTCCTGGGATGGAGCCCCGTGTTGGGCTTGTCACTTATTGTGGAGTCTGCTGGAGACTCCCTCTCTCTCCCTCTCTCTGCTCCTCCCCCTGCTCGCTCACTCTCTCTCTAAAAATAAATAAATAAATAAAATCTTAAAAAAAATAAACATGTGAATATTATCTAAGATTTCTCTTCGTTTTCACTCTAGTAACTCCCTCCTCTGTATCTGGGCATTCTTTTAATGGAAAAATTAAAAAGAAGGGATTATGTTTTAAAAGTTAAGATAAAATAAACTTGAATGAGTTATTACAGAATAGTTCAACTATCTTACTCCTGGGAGTGATAATATAATTTTACTTGTGAGAAGACCTTTACAACTCATTAGCTTATGAATTATGTATCTTTCACATAAAGAAAGCAAATGTAATCCTAACTCTTTATGGGTGAGACACCCTATATTTATTTCTCTTAAAACTAAGTAGAGATGCCTTCAGATATTTCATTACTCTTAAAGAATTAAATGACTAGCAAAAGTCAACTTTGTCTTCTCAGCAGGCAAATAAAAAAAGCTCTTATTAATGCATGAATCCGCTCTTCGGCTTGTATATACTTAATAACAAGAAGAGGAAATTTACATTTTCAAAATGACCTTTGTACCCCCCCCCCTTGTAATTACAATCGCAACAGCTCAAAGAAGTGGTGGGTGCAAATACTTTATTTCAGTTCAGAATTTCTGGCTTATTTGGAGGTATAGGGTTAACAATATTTAAAGGACTGTATATAACTGAGGGGAAAAAATGCCTTTCTGGATATCAAGTCTAAAAATATCTATCCCCAAAATAAGAGAATGGCAAAGCAGAATTGGACACATGAGACTAAAGATTCATCAAAAATCATAGTTGGGAATGAACTCAAATCAATGGGGTCATTGCAACCAGGCCATACATCCCTACTTGGTGAGCTAACAATCCACATTCTGGGCATTTTCATTCTAAAAATAACTGAAAGATTTATTGTAGAAGACTTACTTGAAGTTTAAAATGTGGAGCATTTTTTAGTCTTGCTAGTTGTCTTTGAATGACTGTACATAGGGTCATTTAACATTGCTTATTACTAAAAGCCCACTGACCCCCCCCCATGTTCCCCATAAACTGCATACCAAAAATAGTATAGGTTTTGATGACAAAATGGGTTTTAGGGACTTCTAGGAAAAGGGTTTAAGGAAGAATACTGGGTCAGCAGTAGAGTACAGGGCAAATGTCTGCACAGAAAGAGGTCAAAACAAAGTCCAGGCGAGGCCGCGAAACACACACAAACACGTGTGCACACACAGAGAGAAGCCCTGAAAATTAGCTTATGATTTCCCCCTTTTTGCCTGGAATCATTTCTGTTCTCTCCTTCTCAGAATAAGGAAGTCCAAATTCCAGACCTCTGCAGACCAATTACCATGTTACGTTAAATCTACTCAGAAAAAGCAGGAGGTTATTTCCTACATATCGCTCTTGCAACTTTTAGGGAACGGAAAGGTAGAAGAGCTGGAAAAACACATCCAGGAATATAAGAGTGAGGAAAACACACAGAATGTATCATCCTTTTTTCAATGAGTTACCTCCTTTCTTTTGTTGTTATTGTTTTTTAAAGATTTGATGTATTTATTTGAGAGAGCGAGAGGGCACAAGCGGGGGGGCAGCAGGCAGAGGGAAAAGGAGAAGCAGGTTCCCAGTGAAGGAGGAAGCCCAATGTAGGGCTCGATCCTAGGACTCTGGGATCATGACCTGAGCCAAGGGCTGCCACTTAATCAACTGAGCCACCCAGGCGCCATGTTGCCTACTTTCAACTTATCCTCAGGAGTAATTGCTGGCAGCCTAAGAAAGAGCGCAGCAATTCTCAGCTCTGCCATTCACAGCTTAGGAAGCACAGTTTTGTCTAAATATTGGTAGAGTTTAGCCGGAATCAAATAGACGCAAACCTAGAAGAGAAAGTAAAGCAATGCTGCAAGAAGAAAAAAGCACAGGAGGCAAAATTAATCTCTCTTGACAATTTTGCAGTGATTCTTTGTTACTATGCATTGACACCTCTCTCTTTAGCCTTGACAGTTACCTTGGGCTTTTCTGATGGAACAGCTGGCTCTATGGCATGAAAATATTCAGTTCATCATTTCTGAAGTTCCTCCAAACACTCTGCAGAACATTACTGTGTCACATCCACATAAATAGAATAAACAGATTAAATAGCCATTGTATCACTCCACAGCCTTATTATTGTGGTGTTCTGTCTTGTAAGTATGCCACCCTCAATTCATCCAAACTAAACTAATCTTTCGCCCTAAACCCACCCTTCTTTCTAATTGAAAGACATCACCATCTACCAAGTTGGTAATTATTTTTCATTGTGTCTCCACTTGCCCTGATCACCCTCATTCTAATCATCAGGAAGTTCTGTTAATTAAAACCTTTAAATGTCTCTTGAATTTATCAACTTCTCCTTATCCTCACTGCTAAAATTGCAGTCCAGACTACAACAGTCTCTCACTAAGATGTCTGCAACGTTCTTTATTAGGATCCCTGATTTGCTTTTCTTCTCCACTCTCCACACGATACAGATAGGATACTGCTATGCTCTTCTTTTCAGATTTAACCACTGTACATGATTTTCATGACCTAGGACCAGCTTTTCGTCCTAGCTGTGGTCCCTTCTGTTGTCCCTTTGCCATGTTCACACACACACACACACATCTATAACCCTAACTGTACTTCAAGATACAACTTAATCATTATTTTCCCTGGAAGGACTCCTTGATATGTCTAGGCTGTCTTGTGTGCCCCTGTGATGTGCATAAATTACAGGTGTTTAAGTGTCTCCTTTCTAAGACTAAAAATTCAAGAGGGGCTAAAGGTGGGCGTCCATCTTAGCATTCACCATTGAGTCCCCAGGAAATTTCCTAGCTCATAGGAGGCACTCAATAAATACTCACTGGATACTTGAAATAACTTCATTTAACTTTCATAAATATCAGTTCCAGTTTTCAATGTCTAGTCTTTGACAGTGTGTTGCTTTGCATTTAAACACTTATGCAATTAATTTTGTTAGTTAAGCATGAAATTCATTCTCGGATATTTTCAGCACTTATATGGTAAAGCTTAGGTGAAAAAAACATTTTTTTTTAAATTTCCTTTCCCAGGTCCAGTCTCAAAAGAGAAATCTTATTATCATTCCAATCCCATCACAAAAGAAACGGAAGCAAAAAGAAGAGTTAGGTCACTTACCCAAGTGACACACTGACAATCCAAAATAAATCCAGAATTAATCCTCTGAATATTCTGAGTGCAATATGATTGCTTAGCTCCTGAGCTGTGCTCTTTAACATTCACAGGGGAAAATGTATTTTGCAAAACTGTTAGACCCTTGATGATGAATGTTATTTTTGTTTATAAGAAATGCATAAATATCTTCAAATATAAATTGGCTCTAGGCTAGAAAAATCTAGCAAAATTTAGAAATTTTATAAGTGTCCTCTAGAGAAACTATACATGATTGGGGAAATTTGACTTTGGTGATCAAAATGTCATTGTAGAAAATTGCACAACTCAGGGTAGAGTACCTACCTCTAAGGGAAGTGGATATCATATTAGTGTGCTCAGCAATTTTAAAGTCCTTCTGTTTAAGTAGTAGCCCATGGAAAGGGGAGACTGCACAGACTGACTCTGCCCTGGACTCAAGCTGTAAGTGAAACTGAGCAACTTGACCTATTTTCAGAAGAAAACCAATTACCACCGATGGTATTGAGAAAGGGCAAGATTACCCAGAGGCTGGGGGGGGGGGGGGCGGGGGTGGTGGCTGGTGGGGAGGATTTCTATTAAACAGCATTCACCATCTCACTCCAAAATGCACCTTAGACCAGCCCCTCCTCCAAAGCCTCCCAGACAGGGAGCCAATCCTGCCTGCCTCACTTTCTTTGAGGTTCTTCTTTGCTGTCTTCACCTCAGACAGTGCCAGGGCCAGGGAAGTAGGGAGAGGGACTTCTTGTCTCTTATGTAGCTCCCTTCGGGCACTAAATAGTTCACTCTTTGCCTACGGCAACATGTCCAAGTCATGATAAATTTGCATTTACCACCTAGCCCCTTGGCCAACAGCAACAAAAAGCTTTCAGTTTCTTGGACCCATCTGCCTTAGAAGAGAGAGAAGTGTGTTAAAGAACACTTTTTTGTTTTTGTTCAGGTATAAGACTTTTAAATGAACCACCATATTTAAATAATAACTTCACCAGGCACCGTCTAAGTGTCTTATGCCTGTTACCACTTCTAATCCCCTAACAGCCAAAGGAGGTAGGTAATGGCTGCACTTGAGATATGCATAAATTGAAGCCCACACCTAGTAGGTAGCCTGTCCACGTCGCATGTCTAGTGCCTGGCAGAGCCTCAGTTTCAACCTGAGGGATCAAATTTTGGTTTTGAGCTCTTAACCACCAGGTGTGCTTCCTCTTGGTTACGGACTGGATATGTGTGCACATGTGGAAGAGTTATAAATATGGATGCAAATGTAGATATAGATGAATATAGCTATATGCCACTATATATTTATCTTGTGACTATAAGAGAAACAGTAAATATATGTCATTGTACTTTTTTCAATGTGCTCTTTTATTTTCTTTGTAAGTTTTCTTCTCTCAGTACCTTATTTCACTAACTAGGTTTCTTCCTTTCTTTCCTTGTACTATTTTCTGCGTGGTGATAATTGCTTCTTGTACCGTGAGCAACTGACACTTCCCTGAAATAACTGAAAAGACCTGAGGGACAGATTTATAGTCAGAGGCCTTAGGTGTTAAAATACCCTCGATACTCCAATTGAGCCTGAACATTGAGCCCTAGGGAATGGATATGCCTTATCATTTTTCTTTGCTTTTCTCTGCTGATTATTCTTAATAAATGGAAAAGACTCCTGTAAGTATGTGCCCAGAGCAACCTCAAGAATATTGCAAAAAAAGCACATCCTTCCTCTCGTTTTCCCATTGTTGAATTAAAGTGAAACACAGGCTTATATTGCTGAAGGCAACTTAAGTACACATGACATGCAGACTGGATAATTAGATAGGTATAATTTTAGAATAATGGAGGATTTTTTTAAAGATATTTAGAATTGTCCTATATTGGAATGATTTTCTCTTTGAGATATGCAATTGCAAGTAGTTGCTATGAAGAGAAAAAGCACAACAAAAAAAAGTCAGATTAGCAATTGGTTGCAAAAGAGATCATAAATGCAATGGTAGGGTCAGGTATGTTTGGCCTGAAAAAGACTGGCCTTACCTTCAGATGAAAGAACACAGTTCAACATACGTGAATTCTACTCTCTGCCTCTGTCAGGGAACAGAGAATAGGAAGAAATTAAAACAGGAAGGTTTATTTGAGAGAAAAGGTTTTAAAAAAAGTGTCCCATTGGTGCAAGTTGAATGATGCTAAAAAAATATTACTTATGGAAGTCATCTCCTTACCTGGAGGTTTTTAGAATTAAAGCAAAACAAATAGCTGCTCAGCATTAAAAAAAAGCCAGTTGAGGTAGTGCAATTCTAGATGTGGATGCCGTGTGCTTGTGTGTGGGGGAGAGAGGAGATAGGTATCAATTAAATAATCTCAAATAGAAAATGTTAAAAGGGCTTCTATATATACAACCGCAATAACGAGATATAGTTGGGAAATTAACGGGAGGCTCCATGATGTAATTATTCCAACGAATAATCCTATTGAATAACAAAAGAGACAAATGGTTATAAAACCTATGTTTACAAAGATCTTTTAAGAGTCCACAGTGAAAAGAAATACAGAAAGAAAAAAAAAGACATTTTTAAAGGAGAAAAAAAGTGTAAAAAGTGAAAGGGGCAAGATATTGCTGAAGGCAAATTCAAGCAACACATCACAGGCATGAGAAAACAGGAGAATTAAATTCAAGGTTAGTTTTTCTCTATTTAGAGCAAAAAATCATAAATAGGATAGGGATGTTTCTATTTGAGGGTCAAATACTTTAAGGGAGGGAGATAACCAAGTAGAAGCACATAATGTCTAATTGTCCTCTATGCTTTCCATTATGGAGCAAAAGAGGGGGGTGAGGGATATGAAGGGAAATGTAGAGACATATATTTGCTTCTCCCCAAATGCTTAAGATCCTAACCTTGTGATTTTATAAGGTACAGATATGCTGTAGTTTCAGTATCTATTTAAAGAAAAGGAAATGAGAATGGTGACATGCTGTGTAGCAAAGAACTTAAACACACAGATTCTAGAGTCTGACTACCAGGGTGCAAAACTAAACTCTGAATGCTTACTTACTGCTGAAACTCAGGCAAGTTTGTTAACCTTATTATCTTCATGCAGAAAGTAGTATAGGAAAGAAGTAAAAAAAAAAATCTGGTTAATGAGACCACATACTAAAGTAACACATTTTAATAAAATGACAAGGGACTTAATTCTTTTTATATAATGCAGTATTTGCACTCTAAAGTTGAACATCATTCGAGAGAGAGAGAGAGATACATGACTCATACAGATAGATCGATATAGATGGAGACATACACACACACACACACATTTCTGTAGATATAGAGGAAGATACATACACACATATAAATGTTTATCTATCCATCCATCCATCTCTTGCTATAGGTACAACTATCTATTTATAATTGAGAGATAGCATGTCTAGAGATTGAGAGAGCAAAGCCTCCATGACCTTCAATAAGTTACTTATTTTTGCTATATCCCAGTTTCTGCATCAGTAAAGTGAAACTAATAATGATACCTGTCTTATGAGGATTAAGTGAGAGCACCTATGAAGTACTTGGAATGGTGTCTGCCACACAGAGCAAACACTGGCAATTGTTAAAAGCTGGTTAATGAAGGAATCTTCGGATTGCATACCTGCCATGCACCAGGCTCTTTTCTAGACCCTGGGAATACAGCAATGAACATAAACATTTTTACTCTCAATTTAGAGTACTATCAGTGTTATTGTGCAAGTTATGAATGTGATTCTTGTTTTGAGTATCTGCTTGACTATTTTAAGATAGAAGAAACTAGAGCACATTTAATTGAAGGGGGAAAAGAAATGATTCCTAAGCAGAGTTTAAAGATTGAAGTCACAGAAAGAATAATTTACGGCACAAGAAGTATCGGGAGGCCAGAAAGGGCACAATAGGCAGAGCACAGAATACAAGGTGATTCTTGAAGAAGAGAAGCCTCACTTCTTTTTCTGAGATGGAAGAGGGAGAGGTGCAAATTGCTAAACATATGAGCAAGGTTGCTTGAAAATGGAAGGTGAGCCTTGAATTGGTGTCTATTCTCTCAGTGAAGTACTGGATAAGAGTTCTTGCTGAAAGATAATTGGGGTGGAATGTTAATGTTGAGGAGAAAATGTTGATAGTTAGACTATCGAATGTAGTTGAGAGGAAGAGTTGACTATGAACTTCAAACAGGGCTAAAACACAGACCTGGTGACAGGTGATGACATCTCAGTGAAGGTCCATTTTAAGGAGATGATCTCTTACAAATGTCATCCATGTCTCTGTGGCATGTAGAAAAGTGATCTTTACACAGTCTTTCAAGTACTCATCTATCAAATATTTGCTGAATGCCTATTGTCCCGTAGGGGAAAATAAGACTGGCCTGGACTCATCTTTGCCTTTGGTGGGGTAGGAGTAGAATAAGATGATAAGAGTAAACAAATAATGTGGTAATTCTAGATTGGGAAAGTTCTATTGAGAAGCTAAAATAGCGTGATGTTAGAAAGCATGAGAGGAGAAGGGGGTGCTGTCTTAGATTGTGCGGGGAGAGAAGACCTTCAGATGGAATAGCTTTTGAGAGGCAATGTGAATGATGATGATGGGGACATGGAAATACGCTGAAACGGAGTTTTAGTCAGTGAAAGTAGCAAGAGCAGACGCCTCACATGAGAAAGAAATAAGAAGGCCAGTGAGTTGGTGCAAGGCAGGGGAGAGGTACTCACAATGAGTGTGAAGAGGTGAGGCCTTGCAGGATGCTAACGGGCCTGGACTTGCAGAGAGGAATATGAAAGCACTGGGTGCTGCAGGGAGGAACCTGAGAGACAAAAGGAAGGTAGCCGCTAACACAACAGATTCATGTAATGATTATCTGGGAGAGAGGTCTGATAATAAATGTCACTTACCGCTTCACTATAAATGTGCAGAAATCCTGGCTAATAGAAATCTGGGGTGACAAAAGTTCAAATTAGCTGATTTTACTACATTGGACATAAAAAGAGGGGACCTCAAAAATTGTTTTTTGAACCACTTTGTGCCTTTCTAAACACTTAGTAGATGATGAGAACTGAAAATATTTACTAGTAGTTGATCTCAACTGAGGATAACTTTGCCCCCAGGGGGACAGTCAGTGCTGTCTGGGGACATTTTAGTTGTCACAACCTGGGGAAGAGATGCTAACAGCACCTACTGGATAGGCATCAAGTATCCTACCCTCGGTAATCAACCTATCAAACAGACAAACAAACACAAATGTAGGAGTTTGTAAGGCATGGGACCTTTATCAAAGTTCACTTTATAGGGTCATGTTTCATGGGAAATATAATCCCTAAGAGCCATTCGAGACACAGGGGAACAATACAATCATTGTACTTAAGAAGTTATGCAATACATGTTGATTACAACAACGTTTTATGTTTGTTTTATGTGATGCTGTATATATCGATTATATATCTGATAAAGAAATATGCTAAGTCAAGAGGTTTTAAAAATTATTCTGTTAAATAACTGTAAAAAAAGGTTTTATATTTTTCTGAATGAGATCAGCATTCAAAAATAAATTCCTACACGGCCATGGCAGCTCTCCCACTTAAGAAAGTGGTAGCAGATCACCTAGAGGTAGCAAAACATTAAGTTATTTTTCAGGAGGAATGAACCAGGTCTTCACACTTCAAGTAGTAATATACCCAAAACCAATACTAGCCAGGGTGTTTGAGATTTTCCCTTATCATGAAAACACTTTTTTTCTGTCTCTAACTCAATCCAATTATATCAACAAAAAATCAAATGTATTCAAGGCACTCCTTTAAATATTAATGGGATTAAAGCAAAAATGTTAAGTTGAAATCAACTACTCCCTAAAAAAATGAAAATTTAGATTTTACGATATAAATATATCTTGTGCTACACTGGAGAAATGAAGACGATGACTGCCTCTAAGCAAACACTGAGCAGTATTTAGCTCCAAATGATGCTTATGCTATTACTTACATAACATGGTTGTAGGGTAATTAGTAAGTAGTCAGCTAGTGTTATTTGTGGAGATCTAGGTAGGAACAAGAAATAATATGGTCTATCAGGATAAAGAAGGAGGGGATCTATGAATTGTACACTTTAAAACAAAACTTGGAAAGTCAAGAAGTAAACTATTGGAACAGAAGAAAAAGAGGAGAGCATGGCACTGAAAGTCAAGGTCTAAGATGTACTTGCGGTCAAGAGAGCAACAGTACCCCCCCCCCTATTTTCTTCCTCCTTTACTTCCATGTGGTGTGAGCAAAAGATTCGGAGCTTCCAAGGAAGCCAAGCACTCAGTGGAAAATCAGCTAGTGCTAATGGAAACTGCCTGTGGATCCAAAAAACACTTAAAGTGGTTCTTACCTCTGAGCACTGGGAAGATAATAGCTGGTGCTTTTGAAATGCACACATAACAGGATGATGTTTTCAGCTGAGAATAAACGGTTTTAAAGATTTATTTATTTATTTATTTATTTGAGAGAGAGAGAGACCACGAGTGCAGGGAGGGGCAGAGGGAGACAGAGAGAGGCAGACTCCCCACTGAGTGTGGAGCCCCACAGGGGCTTGATCCCACGACCCTGAGATCATGACCTGAGCCGAATCCAAGAGTTGGATGCTTAACTGACTGAGCCACTCAGGCGCCCCTTAAAGGTTTTAAATATCCACACATCCTAACACTCTTTATACAGGGTGACCATCTATCCCTCTTCGCCCATTAAAGTTCTGAGTTAGGGTTCTTTCAATACCTGAGAGTTGATGGAAAAACCGTGATTTAGCCCAAGGTTGGGGAAGGAGAGTTTGACAGAACATGGAGGAAAACATCCAGCTTATTCAATAAACTAGTTTTTCATGCAATTAAAAGCCTAAAACAGGATAATATTGCTTCCCTGGTCTCCATCAATAAGAAGAAAATGATCCAAAAGGGTGGGACTGGTGGCACCTGAGTGGCTCTGTGTTGTGAGATCGAGCCCTGCATCAGGCTCCCCACTCAGCAGGGATTCTACTTGAGATTCTGTCTCTCCCTCTCCCGCTTCCCCTGCCCCCCTCCATGGCATGTGCACACACTTCTCTCTCTCTCTAAAATAAATAAATAAATCTTTAAAAAAAAAAAGAAGAGTGGGAGTGGGGCAGCAGGGGAAATGCCAGATGTATCTTGTAAATTAGAAATATCTCCTGTTAAAACTATTTATTTGTTCCATAAGATAACTGGAAATAAATTTCAAATTCACTGTTTTATCCCCAGTGCTTGATATAGGGCCTATATATAGGGGGTGCTCATAACTTTGTGAAGAATAAATAAATAGGTTATTGGAAATCATCCTAGAAAAATATGTATTCATTTATGTATTTATTTAATAAATAATTGTTGAGAAACTATTATATATCATGATTTATGGTGGGTGCTAGGCACACAGCAGCTAGAAGAATGAGCAGATAAATCAAAGCCCTCAAACAACTGATAGTCTGGTTGCAGAAAACAGAATAGATGAAGTACAGAATTTTCAGATGATGCTAAGAGAAATGGAGAAAAGATACATCAAAGAAAACGGATGGGTTGGGGTAGAAAGTCTCCACAACTTTAAAAATGTGCTTAGGGATGGTCTCACTGGAAGAAAAGGGCTTTTGAATAAGTGGTTTAATGAAGTCAGGCTCTGAGCCACGAAGATACTGAAAACTAGTGTTCCAGGTAGAAGAACGGGCAGGTACAAAGGCCGTGAGGCATGAGTGTACCTGGTGTGCTTCTGACAGAGTAAGATGGTTAGTGTGGCTGGAGCAAAATAAGAGAGACAGAGAATATTAAGAAGGGAAGAGCTCAGATTGGTCAAGGGGGACAAGCCTCATAAACTATGGTTAGAACTTAAGCTTTTACTCTAAGTAAGGCAGAAACACTGATTTTGAGCAGAGGAGTTGGATAATACAGCGTGTTTTAAGTGAGTCCTCTCCAGCTATTGTACTGAGAATATACTAGTGGGAGGAAAAGGTAGAAACCAGGGGAGACTATTACAGATTTCCAAATTAGAGATCATAGTAGCCAAAAAAGGGCAACATTCCAAGAAATAAGTTACCTGGAAAACTTGTAGTGAACATACATGGATGTTTTTTGCTAATGATTTTGAAGTTGAAAATTTTAGAGCAGATACATTTGAGTAATTCTATTTTTAATGCTATTTCATAAAATTAAAAATCACCTTGTTCTTCCCACTGTGAAATGTTCTCTCCTCTTAGAGATAGAATATTTAGATATTTAAATTATATATATATATATATATATATATATATATATATATATATATATATATATATATGGCTTGAGTTACCTATCCCTAAAATTCAGAAATATAGACTCATTCCTTTATCATTTTCTAAAATAACTCTGAGAAATATAAAACTTAAGCTCTAAGTAGTCATAAAATGTGGATTAATTACAAGGTCCTTACCTAAAACTATTTTCAGGGCAGAGTCATCAAGAACTACTTCGTACTACCCTCAGGTCATGGGGAGGAAGCATGAAAGAGAAAGGCATCCAAAACAGAAGAGGGATCCTGAGTCTTAATACTAAATCCACCTATTTTAATTGTGAACTGCCCTCAGTGATTTTCCTTCACAAAATAAAACAGAGAAACATCAAATAGCAGTGATAGTTGGGATAAAAAAATCGCAATTGTTATAAACATTTGCTATAACAATTTATGCACAGTCTAAGAGAAAGCTTTGCATATTGGGAGCCGCAAAGTGGAGAGTTGGAATGATATAGGCCTACTTTCAAATCCTAGCAAAATCACTTACTGCAGAGGTTTGAACCAAATGTATGATTCAGTTTGGGAGTTTCAAGTTTCTTCCCTCTCTAATATGGTAGTAATATCTTCCTCAGGCCATTACTGTATGAGCGTTAAATAAAAAACAAATAATACCTATAAAAGGGACTACATAGCCCCTAGAATATGGCATTTGTTATTCATATGTATTCATATTCATATGCTCTCTGTAAAACAATGACACAACAATAAAATAATAATCTTGGGGAGGTAGAACTACTAAAGCAAAAAAGGGCATTGTTCTACTTCCCAAACCAAATAAGACAGGGACTGAGAGAATCTACTGCAGAAATAGCAACAAGAAATTTGGACTTGAGGTTCTTTCAGACTGCAAAGAGATTCTCGTTAACCTAATTAAGATAAAGGGACCTTAATTGGCCTAAGGGAAACTCCCTGTGATAAAATTGTGAGGACACACAGATTTGTGCTGAATGCCTCTCAGAGAATGAAACCTGAAGGCATATTCAGACAATTGACAGTATTATAATTGATTCTGATAGAAACTTTAATATAACCACAGCAGAGGAAAAAAGTGGACCATTAGCATGTATGTCATTATTGTTATTACAAATTTGCATATTCTCTCATTGAAATAAGACAGGAATTTTAAACTAGTAAGTACATATATCAGTGTTTGTATTTGTCATTTATTAATTCTTATGTGTAAGTATTATTAATGATTTGTAAAGGTTTTTAAACCAGCAGTATCCTCGCATTGATTTGAATTTTCTCATGAAATGATTGTCATTTCCATTCAGGTCTCCAAGTGCCCCAGATGTACTGTCCCAGGGAATAGTCCTGTACTGTAATCTCCTGGAGGCGACATTGCAAAAGAGGTACGTCAAAGAGTTTTTCTGTGCTCTACTTGAGAACTGTCACACATTTCCAATGCTATGTGAAATGAGTTACAAACAGGACTCTACAAGTCCAAATGTGCTTGATATGGCCCAATTCTGTTTTTCCCTTGCAATAACAGGGTTAATGTTTGGGGGGGAAATTCTTTTTTAAAGAAAACTGCAGAAGTTGCTGCTACATCAAAAATCAACTTGGTTACTATTAAAATTATATTTAACAAAGTTGCCATATACAAGCTTCTATTTTTTGGTTGGCTATACACAGATGTGGATCTAAAGAAGGAAGTGCGTGACTTTCATCTTCTCGATAATTTTATGTTGATTACAAATTATATAGATGGAAGGAATGTGAAATAAAATGTAACGAAGGCCAAGAAAAGAAGGTGCTAGCATAGTTCAATGGCTGAAAAAACCAATTTTGGAATCAGAAAGACATGTGTTCAAATCAGAGTTCCTCAACCTATTAGGGGTGTGACCTTCGGTGATTTATTTAAATTCTCTAAGGACCCTTAATACTCCTATATCACAAGGTTATAATGAAAATTAAATACAAAAAGATATAAAAGTTCTTGTCACATTGTCTTGAACATAAAAAGTACTCAAGTATTTAATGTGATCAATTATGTTATTACTTTTCTCTGTAATACTAATAAGCCCTCAAGTATTACTACTCAGTTGTGGTTGTTATTACCACTGTAATGATCAGGACAGAAATAAAACCATTGATCTGTGGTGTACAATAGGCACTCTTAGCTAATCAACCCAGTTTCCCTCTGGCCCACTCCTCTAAGGGAGGAGTGTGGTTATAGATTGGAAAAAGGTTTTCCCATTGTGGTAAATGACGGCGCTTTAGGTGCAGCCAAACAGAATAAAAGTGTTGCCAGCTCCTTCTGGGAACAAGATCCTCCCCCAAGGATGGGTTAAGTGAATGACAGATAATAGGCCAAGCTTTGTGGAGAAGACCCACCTACAGATCTCTGATTATCGCTAATAGTCTACGCTTCACTTGGCTCCTGCTTCTTTTTTTGGGTGGGTGGGTCGGGGGTGGGGGAAGCCTCAACTTGGAATGTGAGGTGTTGAATTGGTCAGGACATAGTGATTCAGCTTTCTTTTGTTTAAAGTCCTAAGTCTCCTACACACCTATAAGTGAAAATGTTTCTGGGGAACAAAAGTTTTTTGTGGAAAGAACAGCGCTTTGTTCTAATCACTAAGCCTCCATGTAAGCTTGGCCGCAATGCCTCAACGCGTATAGAACATTCCGTTGGGGTAGAATCCGGTGACAATCATAAGAATCCTGCCATAATCGAGGCTGTCCTAGACGACCGGGAGCAGGCCAAAGACTCACTTCGTAAAGCCACGTTAAAAAGGACTATGCGAGGGCAAAATGGAGAGAGGGAAACATAAGATGGAAGGGAGAGGAGGCGGGACTCCGGAGAACTCTACAGATCTCCGGAACCGCCAGCGTCCACCTGAACGCTACTTCTCTGCCATCTTCTCGCGGAATTTTCCCCTCCCGCCGCCTGAGCTACCGTCGCTGCCACAACAGCGACAACTACAGTTGACTCCGGGCGCACGCGACCCAGCGGCCCCCCACACCGAGACCAGGGCTGGGGACAGGAGGCCAGGGGTCGCCATGGCTGACAAGCAGTATCGTGTAAAAGTCTACTCACTGAACGAGGACCAACAATGGGATGATCTCGGCACTGGGCACATCTCTTCCAGCTACGTGAAGCACCTCCAGGGCACGTACCTGTTCGTGCGGTCGGATTCCCATGACGCACTAATCTTGGAATCAAAGATAAATTCAAATACGCCTTATCAGAAACAACAGGAAACCCTGATTGTCTGGTCTGAAGCAGAGAACTATGGCTTAGCGTTAAGTTTCCAGGACACTGAGGGTTGTCATAAGATCTGGGAAGAGATTTGCCGGGTTCAAGGAAAAGACCCATCCGTCGAAATCACACAGGACCTCTTGGAGGAATTCGAAAATGAACAACTGGATGAAGTACTGGAAACTAATAATGTGTTTGAACTGCCTAACTGTGAACTCGGTAAACTCGAAGAGATTTCTGACTTTGTTACCTCAGTTCTCACTTCACCGATCCGCAAGGAGAGACTGGCTCTGATCTTAGAAAATGAGGACTATATTAAAAATTTGCTGCAGCTGTTCCACACTTGTGAGGACCTACGGGACACTACAGGCTTACACCATTTGTATGAAATTATTAAAGGCATCTTATTCCTTAACAAGACAGCTCTCCTTGAGATCATGTTTTCTGCTGAGTGTATCATGGATGTGGTGGGATGCCTCGAGTATGACCCTGCTTTGGCTCAGCCAAAAAGGCATAGGGAATTCTTGACCCAAAATGCAAGGTTCAAGGAAGTTGTACCAATAACAGACCGTGAACTTCGGCAAAAAATACATCAGACATACAGGGTACAGTACATCCATGACATCCTTCTGCCTGCACCATCCATGTATGAAGAGAATTTTCTTTCTACTCTTACCACTTTTATTTTCCTCAACAAGGTTGAGATAGTCAGCATGCTGCAGGATGATGCCAACTTTTTGTCTGAAGTGTTTGCACAGTTAAGGGATGAGACTACAGATGACGATAGACGGCGCGAATTGCTATTTTTCTTCAAGGAATTCTGCGCGTTTTCTCAGACATTACAGCCTCCAAGCAAAGATGCACTGTTCAAAACATTGACAGAATTGGGGATTCTTCCTGTTCTTAAAATCGTCATGAGCATGGAGGATTTGCAGATAAGGTCAGCTGCTACTGATATATTTACTTATCTAGTGGAATATAGTCCACCCATGATTCGAGAATTTATCATGGAAGAAGCCCAGGAGAGTGAAGACGGTAACCTTTTCATTAATTTAGTCATTGAGCAAATAATGTGTGATACTGATCCTGAGCTGGGAAGTGCTGTTCATTTAATGGGACTTCTTCGTACTCTACTTGATCCAGAAAACATGCTAGCAACATCTAGTAAATGTGAAAGAAGTGAATTTCTAAATTTCTTCTATAAGCATTGTATTCATAACTTCATAGCACCACTTATTGTCACCACTTCAGAAGATATATGTGAAGGGGATAATGTAGTTGGATCCGACAAAAACAACACAAATTCCCTCAATAATTATCAAAGAGCACAGCTGCTTTCTTTAATTTTAGAGCTGCTCACATTTTGTGTGCAACATCACACATACTACATAAAAAACTATATTTTGAGCAAAGACTTGCTAAGAAGAGTCTTGATCTTGTTGAATTCAAAGCACACTTTCCTGATCTTGTGTGCTCTCCGCTTTATGAGAAGGATGATTGGCCTTAAAGATGAACTTTATAATTGTTACATCATCAAGGGAAATCTTTTTGAGCCAGTTGTCAATGCTCTTCTGGGTAATGGAACTCGGTACAATATGTTGAATTCAGCTGTTATTGAGCTGTTTGAATACATAAGAGTGGAAAATATCAAATCTCTTGTTGCACATATAGTTGAAAAGTTTTATAAAACACTTGAATCGATTGAATATGTTCAGACATTCAAAGGATTGAAGATTAAATATGAACAAGAGAAAGACCGGCAGAGTCAAATACGGAAGAATTTACATTCTATACTGTATAGTAAAATACTTTGCAGGGGTACCAGAGTCGTGGAGAAGAAAGAAGAAAAGTGTTCTAAAGGAAATTCAGAGGAAGGCGAAGCAATTATACCGCCACTGGAAAATGATTTTCAAGATCGTTATAAATTTATGGAGACGAAAAAAACAAAAGAAAATGAAGACAAGGTAGATCCTCCTAAAGGAGCATCTTCGGGGGGCTACAAATTCGCTTCATCCCATGCTGCTGCTGCTAATGGAACACGTAGCCTGCACGGTAGCAGCACCGTTGGCTTAATGAATCGTCCCAATGATGAAGAAAAAGATAAGGAAGATGAAACACCCCCCAGGAAGAGACCACATCTTAGCTTGTAAAATCTTTATGAGAGACCCTCAACATTACTAAACTCTACCTTATGAAAATTCTGTAAACATCAATTAGCTGAAAAGTCTGAATCCAAAAGCTTTCTCATTTGAACTTCTAAATATACAATAAGTAGCAAAGATGTCAGGGTCATCACCTAGGAGGGTTTAGTTCTGTAAAAATCAAACTTCACAGAATTAAGAAAAAAAAAAGTAAACTAAAAAACTAACCGGAACCTGAACTATAACTTCTTTGCAAGAAAAAAAAAAAATCTTAGTTTGGGGGGAGGAAACAAATTGATAATATAAGATGAATGTCGTTTTGTTCCAGGGCTGTATTTTAGAAACAACTATTAACACTGCAGTTGCAAAGCCTATAACATTACTTGCCCAGTGGTTCTGGCTATGATATTTTTTTTTCCTCAATTGCCTTTTTTTTTTGCTATAAAAATTCACGTTTACGTGGAAAACAAAGTCAACTGTAATCAAAAAACAAACTGAAGCTATTCACATGTCTGTGAAGATTTAACACAAATTCAGCCTCTGGGTAATTGGAGGGAAGTAACTTGTAGTGTGTATTTTCATGAATAAAAAAAGGAAGCTGGATTCAAAATGTGCAATTGTGAATTGAATTTTTTTTTTTTTTTTTTTTTAGATTAGAGATGCCAAGAATCAGTCCACTGGTATTCTGAAAAGGTGTTCTCTATTACCCTGGTGGTGGGTAGAAGGGAACACTTTCAACTGCCAGATGGTGAAAGGTATTTCTGAAGGTATTTCCTGACTCATTAAAAAAGTTGTGTCCATCTTCAGAGCAGCAGGTTAAGTTTTAAAGTATAATTTACAAAGACTAACATACAAAAAGTAGTGCTGAATGAGGTGGCATTTAATATCTAGGGACCATTTTGGACCAAGAGGAAGTTACTTAAGTGTCAAATTCCACCAACAGTACCCGGAGTGTTTTTCCTGTAAACAAACAAGGGTGTAATATGAAAGGTGCTTTCTGAAAGGAGTGAATGCAATGCATTTCTAAAAATAAGTTGTAGCAAAGAGTTAGGGTTTATTTTTAAAGGAGCAAGTTAACTTGGTCCATTTTTCCTGAAATGGCTAAAACTGAAGCAGTTTCTCCTGTTTTAAAGATTTTAGAGTTAATTTCAATTTTGGTCATTGTTTGAACCAGATGGGCTGTCTGTATGGACATGAAGTATAGTTTTCCACAAGAGAGATTTTTGTTTTCTATTCAAAATACCATCGTAGTAGTTTTGCACCATTTGATGATATTCATGTTGAAGTATAAAATTCAGAAATTAAGAAGTCAACTTGTGGGGCGCCTGGGTGGCGCAGTCGTTAAGCGACTGCCTTCGGCTCAGGGCGTGATCCCGGCGTTATGAGATCGAGCCCCACATCAGGCTCCTCCGCTGGAAGCCTGCTTCTTCCTCTCCCACTCCCCCTGCTTGTGTTCCCTCTCTCGCAGGCTGTCTCTATCTCTTCAAATAAATTAAAAAAAAAAATCTTAAAAAAAAAAAGTCACCTTGTAATTCCAAAAACAAAAGAGACCATCTTAAATATACTATTGTGCCAATAGGAGACAGATCTCAGGCAAAAGGAAGAGAGAGTTGTGTAAGAGCTACAAAGAGAGTGTATTCTTAAAATAAGAAATAATCATTTCATCAGACATAAAGTCTGTTAAAGTGTGGACATGACCTCAGGAGATATAATCACATATTGCTAAGGACATGACACAGCAGGGAAACTGCATTTTTACATCTCTCAAGCCATGCTAGTTAAATTAAATGTTGTAATGGGACTATTCATGTTGTGAGTGTATGTCAAAAAAGGCAGTTTGTTCCAAGAGCATGTCATGTTTTCCTTCTGGCTAGACTGTCTTGGGGAATGTTATCCAGAGTACACACATTTACATGCACACTCAGAGTGTTGTTTTGAAAAAAATATGCTTAACCCTTTGTTTTCGTGGAAGTAGACCCAATTCCTTAACAGAGCAGTTATTTACAACTAGAGAGAGGAGAACAATTTTTCTATCCTCTTTCTGCTTATTCTCTTTTCTTCAGCTAGTTTTAATCAGCCGGTAAAAAATAGACACTGTAAAAAAATCTTTTAATGGACACTTGTAGGAAGGAAAAAAATGAATATTTGCATTTCTTGCTGTATTGTTTCCAGTGAATTTGTAAGGAAGGGTGGAGGAGGGCATAAGTGTAATGAGAAGTTAACAAAAAGAAGAAGAAAAAAAAAAAAAAAGAAAAAGGAGAGGCTTTCTATTGAGCTGTGTAACCTCTATGAGCCCTTTCCTAGTCTCAGCTACTTAATGTTAGGGAAACAACATGACAGGCAAAATGGTGCAAAGGCAAATTGCCCATCACATGGCATAACCTACTATTACAGGAACACTTAAGAGGGCAACAAAACACAGAAGAGCAATCCTTGCTGTCTGCACACTGAGTGAAAAATTGACCAAAATGTTCAGCCTCTCTAGATACTGTGTGCGAGGAGATACCATGTCAAAAATGTTTAATTTCATCTTTAAGATTTTTAGAAGTGGGTTACTTATGAAAAGAAGAAACAGTTTGGAATGGTCTCGTATGTACAATAAAATGTAGGTGAGCAGTTTTGGAGAGGTACCCTGGGCTCATCAAAATCAGGGCTTTAAATACATGACTTCCAGTAATTTTTATGGCACAGTGACTTTCTAAATATACCAACAAAGGAAAGGTGATACAACAGATAAGGCAAAAGCTTCATATTCAGACAGCTCTTGCTGACAACACAGGCTCTGACGCTTACCAGTCCCATGACCTTAGACAATTTACTTCTTTTTTCCTCTAACCACAATTTCTCCATCTTGTCTTAAAACTCAGCAACTATTTGTAAACTACCCAGATCATATTCAGCACTTAATAAATAACTTTTGAAATTCTTTATTATCGACAATAGTAGCATAATCAATTCCCAGAAGATTGGCAATAAAGTCAGGTAAAAAAACACTTATATCACAAGTTATACTCATAAATCAGTAATCCTATATTCTCAATCAAATTAGTAGCAACATGATAAATTCAAAATTAAGAGTTCAGTTCTGGTTAGCAGACAAGTCTATATGTATGCATCATGCCCTGCTGAGACACAATTGAAATAAAAAGCATTAAAGTAGAAAGAAAAATAAGCTTGCATAGCAATAAAGACACTTGGGTGGAGTGGTATCTGGGGTGTTAACCATGGAGCGTAGAGTGAGAATGAAATCAGAAGAGTAGCAGGAGAGGTGGGGGAGGGCATCCAAGATCTGTGAAAGTGACAACAGTAAGTAAGCATCATTCCCTTCCCCACCATGGCCCTCCCAACAAGCAGAGCAGTCAGCTAGAATGTATCCATGGATAATAGTCCAAGTGTCCTTTTCCTTAAAGCAATTGAGATAACAGTCAAAGCTGAGGGCCCTGGTATAGATGAATGTTGTTGCCTCAGAGTTAAGCTCTTCTCTTTAGGGTGTTGGAGGATCCCAGATGCTGCAAGTTTCCCATCCTAAGGTGCAAGTCACGGTGTTTTCAGGAGCGAGACATGTTAATGGTTAGCTCCCACCCAACAATTACAGTCTCAAGAGTACAAATGACCCACTGAAAGGAAAGTCTTTAAAATTGGCAGGTCTGTCAGGTAATACCTGCATCAGTCAGGAAACACAGGTTGAAAATGCTAGCAGCTAAATGTTAAGGTTCGCAGCTCAGTTCAAATAACGAAGCCAGTTCCTCGTTTTGGAGGGTCTGCTGAATGCTATCAGTCCAATCGTTCTTATTTGTCCATGCCACCAGCATGGTGGTGTGACATTAACCCACCCCATGGTGACTGAGGTTGGGGGTGAGGATGACACCCAGAGGTGTGTGTATGTGTGTGTGTGTGTGTGTGTGTGCATGTGTGCTGCAGGAAGCGGGAGCATCCTTTGTATCGTCTGGTAGATCTCTCAGTGAGGTTAAGGGAATCGTGGTCAGGGCTTTCTTTCCAGCTGGGTATGGCAGACCCAATAGTCAATTCAATTGAAGATGCTTCTAACAGTTTGGAAGAGATGCACCAGAATGTTTTCCTTGGGGAGGAAGCCTTCAGAAGCAGTTTTGAAAGACAGAGATCATTAATGCCCCTTCCTCCCCTGTGCAACCCTCGATTCTAGGTTGTTGCTCTTCTTCCGTTTCCACAATACCTGAGTGTCTCTTTCTAGTAACTATAACTTTGCCCTTTCTTTCAGTTATTCCTTACTCTCGCCCAAACTTTTCATCTAGGAGGATCAGTGTGAGAGGGACAAAGACATTTTTATAAAACCAGAATTAAGTTTGAACCACATAGGTTTCATTTTTGCCAGGCTGCCACCCAGAGCCTGTATCAACCATCTGGCCTAGGAAAAGAAATACTCATCATACTCAGGAATGGCCACGACAGAACCCTAAATTTTCAAGATAGATCTAGATAATTTCCTATCCCTTTAGTCCTGACTCAGTGATCAGATTATCTTATTCTAGTGTAGGGGTTCTCAGTCTCACCACAGATGACATTTTGAGCCCGATATTTCCTTGTTTTGGAAGGCATTCTGTGCGTTGTAAGAAATTTTGCAGCATCCCTGACATCTACCTACCAAATGCCAGCAGCACACACCAGTTGTGACAACCAGAAATGTATCCAGAAGATGCTAAATATCCCTCAAGAGGCAAACTCACCTTTAATTGTGAACCATTACTCTAAAGACATGTAGAGCTTGATTCAAGAGCTTCTCTTACTTTATGGATATTGGGTTCACATCCACTAGGCTGAGTTACCTTTTTTCTTATCCTCTACCTGAAAGGGCCAAGTACACACACGGGTCAGGTGTATAATGCACTTTAATCAAAAGAGAATAGACTTTGCTTAGAATTACAGAGATCCTGTTTCTGCTTTTCATTACATATGTAACGGTGGCATTTTATGTGACACCTCTAAATCTCAGAGTTCTTATTTTTAGTGTATGGCTGACAACACTGTAACGTGTGAATTGTGTCCCCCAAAGTTCACATGTTGTAGTTCTAACACCCAGGGCCTCAGAATAGGACTGTATTTGGAGACAGGGTCTTAAAAGAAATAATTAAGTTAAAATGAAGTAATTAGGATGGACCCAACTCCAGTGTAACTGGTATCCTTAAAGAAGAAATTTAGACACAGAGATATACACAGAGGGAAGACCACATAAAGACACAGGGACAAGATGGCCATCTACAAGCCAAAGAGATAGGCTTCTGAAGAAAGCAACTCTGCTGACACCTTGATCTTGGACTTCTAGCCTCCAGAACTGTGAGAAAACAAACTTCTGTTGTTTAAGCCCCCCAGTCTGTGGTACTTTGTTATGGCAGCCTTAGCAGACTAATACAAACACCTAATGGGAAGAAGTTCTCTGAGGGTTAAACAATATGTAACTTATGAATATCCCTGTTATGATAAGCAGTTCACAAATAACATGTCAATAGCTAGTCTTTTATTGAGCATCTATTATATGTCGAGCACACTTTTCCTATGCAATTTACCTGTATCATTTCTAATTTCACAATAAATCTGCGAGGTAGATGTGGTGGCCATGAGAACACACCTTGTAGAGAGGGAATATAATAAAATACAAGTAAAGGCCCCAGCCACTGCTCTGTAGTCATTGCCCCACTTTCCCCCAAGCCATGCTTCGTGGGGCTGCTCCCAGCTAGTGATTTGAAGGCAGGGGTACAGAAGCAGGCTTGTTCTTGGGAGATGAGAGACTCCTCTGACTGGAGAGTTGTTTGAGGACTTTCTGAAGGCTCTCCTGAACAATCTTTAGACTACAGGGTGATCTAGGATGTTTCCATCATTCCCTCTCTTCTTCATTTGAGGTCAGAATGTGTCATGATCTGATGCTTGTCCCACCCTCCTCCAGCTTGCTGTCCATTGCTCCTCACCAACATATTCTCTAATGAAGTCCTTGTATGCTAACTTCTCTCATGACGGCTCCTTCCTGGAGAACACGAACTAACACAGTACAGATTTTGACTTTTTTACAGAAGAAACAGAGGCACCCAGAAGTATGTAACTAGCACTTGTGAGAATGTATTCAGATATGTTTGTCTGACTCCATAGGCTGAGTTCTTTCTCCTACATATAATGTGTCTTGAAATGTATCATGAAAGTACTTTAAACATTAGAACCATTATATGCACCTACCAGATATATTTATTAATAATAAAGTAGAAATCTGGTATCAGCATATCAGGTCTGTGAAAAATCTATGCACATAGTGTCCCTCTTTCTGCTTTACCCATGCTTCCAAAGGTCATATAAAGCTAACACTGCTTGAATTCTTCTCCATAAAAACACAGTACTCTGCAAACCACTGTCATTACACTCACCACAGGAGTTGCTAAAAAGGTAGCAGCGAAATTTTTACTCTTGCCTCAGAAATCGAGAGAGAATAACTAACTTTCACTACATGCCGAGCACCCTGCTAAAGTACTTTATATGTGTCGTGGGATACTTTGACGGAGGTCCACATCACCAATACTCCTCATGCATTCCCCCATGCTGCAGTTTCATTGCTAATGTGAGAAAAATGTGGGGGAATAGAGGCCTACTTAGTTTACTGAGATTAAGCTTCAATTCCATTGAAGAATGGGGGCTTAAAATAGAAATTATGTCCAATTATATACAACTTGAAATTAAATACCTTGCACATCTGAGTGTGTAGACTGAGTTTCCTAGCCACTACACTTGCATCAACTCCTGGTCCATTTCTGGATTTTGTTGTTGTTGTTGTTTGTTTTTTTCCCCTTTCCCATTTATTGCTATGAAAGGTATTCTTTTGATTCTAATCTAGTAGTTAGTTACCTTTAAGTTGTAACACGCACACTTCATTTTGCAAAGACTAAATTTAATCAGTCTATCCTCCCCTGGAATAATAAAGGAAATTGTTTTATATCCATCATCCCTCTATAGTATTGCATATGATTGCTATTTTAATATAGCTGACACTTTTAGCTGTTTTTACTAGGTTTTTGGTCTCCAAACTGTTGGAATCAGAAGCAAACCAAATTTGAGATACATTATTTCCTGCCCCCACTGCAATGACTAAATTGGGCAATTACGTGGGTAGTATTTGGAGAAAACTGCAGAAAACTACTTTTGTTGGAGAGTTACTAAGGCAACCCTTTAGAAAAGAAGGACGTATGAATGGGCTGAGGAGCCTGATAAGCTACCCAATAATATTGGGATGTTTCTGCTGTAGACATTTTCAAAGATGCCCTAAAAAATCTGAAGAGTGCTTTAGTCTATCACATTTGGCAGTGGAGAAGATACAGTATTTTTGATGTATTTCCAAAGATTGCGAAATATCAAAGAATGGTTGATAGTCTGTGGAAGCTATTTATATTTTTCTCAGATTTGAGTATTACTCTTTAAATGTACTAAAATTTTGTATGATTTCTATTGATCTTAAATATGAATATCCTTTTCAATATAGAGTAGATTACATATTATGCGGAAAATCTCACTATGTTAGAGTTTAGAAAATGCATCAGTGTCCTATAGACGAATACATTTTTAAAAATTTTTATTTAACTCAATTTAGTTAACATATAGTGTATTATTAGTTTCACGGGTAGAATTTAGTGATTGATCAATTGCATATATTAGAGTGCTCCTTGCATCAAGTGCCCTCCTCAATGACCATCACCCAATTACCCCATCCCCCCACCACCTCCCCTCCAGCAACCCCCAGTTTGTTTCCTAGAGTTAAGAGTCTCTTATGGTTTGCCTCCGTCTCTGTTTTTATCTTATTTTATTTTTCCTTCCCTTCCCCTATGTTCATCTGTTCTGTTTCTTAAATTTTATGTATGAGTGAGATCATATGCTATTTCTCTTTCTCTGACTTATTTCACTTAGCATAATACCCTCTAGTTACTTTTTTCCAGATTTATTAAGAAATAATAGACATATAACATTGAGTTAGTTCAAAGTGTACAACATAATGATTTGATATATGTGTATATCGTGAAATGATCCCCACAAGTTTAGGTAACATTAGCTCACATAGTTACAAATTCCTTTAGAAAAGTATGTTTTGAATAATAGTATTATGCATGGTGCCTTTATTTGTCTTCACTAATATTTCAGACATAGATGAAAAGTATACTGTATGGGATATGTATTTAGAATGGCTAGGTTTGTGTCATTATTGAAGTACTTCCTATTTAATCTGACTTCAGTTCATTCCTATAACGTCTTTAAGTCTCTGGGTACTTATCTATAAAATTATGCGTATGCTATAAATAACAATGCAGGTAAAGTCACAACATTTTAAAGTACCACAAGGATGTCAATAAAAATTTCCTACTTAGTTAATATGATACTGTAACAATTTTTCTTTTATACCTAACAAATAATGTGATTTCATTATTATTTCTCAAATAAAGTATTATATTAGGGTATGCAGATATATCACTCCATACTGATACCCTGGAAGTGAACTATAAGCAATGATTTACATTAACTTCTATATGTTGTTCTTTTTAGGGTATTCAACTTAGCTGTAAGAAAATTGGTACATTTTTCTCTTTTTCTTCCTATCTCTGTTTGAAATTTATAAAATGATACTTAATACATGAATATAGTATTTCTATAAAAATATCAACTATAAGATTAAAAGCCCCTTTTACCATTATCTGAAATCTAAGATCTGTTTTTCTTACGTTTTGCCCAGGAGCTCATTCTTACCAGTTTGATTACATGAATTTGGTGTTCCCTGGGCTTTATATAAATATATTTATGGCAAATTCATATTATAGCTGTGTGCATATGTACATAAAATATATAATTTACTATGATACATTAATAGATATTGACTCTTGGTCTTTTCCATTCTCCCTCCCTTCCTTAAGAAGTATTCTAAATTTCCAGTAGGAAATTCAATTCCCAATTCTTAGCCAAGCAGTTTGAGTGAGATTGACCCTACCCCATCAGCAGGCCCAAGGATGTATTAGCGTATTCCTTGACATTTGTTACTAATAAATGGATAGATATACAACAAAGGCAAAGCAAATGAAATGCATAAGGTTCTAGGAATTGTACTCCCTTCTTCCATGAGAACTACGCGAAGAGATTCTCTTTGCTGCTGGATGCAAATGAGAAATGTCTGACTTTTGGAGCTGATGGCAGCCATACTTTGAGAACAAGGGAAGAAGCTTTCTGCAGTAGAAACAAGTATCAAAGAAGCAAGGCAGGCAATGTATTGAGAGAAATGCGTCTATAATATTTAATCCCTAGATCAAGTGGCACCTGACTCTTTGCTTTTGGATTATTGGATAACAAGAGTAACTGTTCCCTTTGTAATTTAAGCTAATCTACATTGGATTTTCTGTTGTTTGAAATATTCTGAGACTATAACAGGTGAATTATTTAATCTACAAGGAAAAAAATTAACTCTAATGTAATTTTATCTGTTTCAGAACACAGACAGAGAAAAGAAGCTTCCAAATACTTCAAAAATTGGATTAGAATTTTGCTAGAAAGAAAGCAGACAAGGAGAACCCTCCTCCAAAAAAATTTGATTCATATTGAAGCAAATGCCTACAAAGAATATCACCAATTGTAGCCTAACAGTGAGTGCATCGTGATCATTTTATCCAGAGAGTAAGGAAAGTTTTCCATATTAAAACTACAATAAGAAAAAAAAATTCATCTTACAGAAAGCAAAAAAAGAATTATAAAATTCAATGCCTATATCTGGTAAAAAATAATACTCCCTTAACTGTTGTAGCATGTATTCATAGAGCTGATATGTGGTCAGTACATACTGGTATAGCACATCAGGTGGTGTACAATTGGGCTGGCTGCTCAGTGCTCATAGATAGAGGTCAGAGTCTGTTGGGTGGATACTGTAGTATGTTTCGAATATCATTCCATTATATGTTCCGGTGTGTGTATATGTGTGTGTGTGTCTTTTAATGAAAATATTTCCATATGTATATATGAAAATCAGCATCATATTTAATGGTGAATCTAGAGGACTATCTACTATAGTTGAGAACAAGATAGCGATGTCAATTAACAGCCATTATTTTACATTGAACTGTGGCTCCTAGCCTATGCAATTAGATAAGAAAGAGTTAAGAAATGAGAGCTATAAATATTGGGAGGGAAGAAGGCATATTATGTTTTTCACATATTATTATAATATACTGTGAAAATCCAAAAGAATGTGAAAAACAAAAAGAAAATTCAGTAGGGGTGTTGATGACATAAATTAGTACAAGACAACCAGTAACTTTTCTTTATCCAGTAATAAGCATAGCAGTTACTTAAATTAAATGACTAGTAATAAATATGATACAAATCTATGTGAAGGAAGCATTAAAGTTTTTTAAGCTACATAAAATCCTTCAATAAGATTTTTAATAAAAATCCTTTAATAATAATGTGCCTTGATTTTTGGACGGGAAATCATTATTATGAGGCATTCCATCTTTCCAAACATAAGTTTGTTAATTTAATGCAATCTAAGGAAAAGTACTGTGAGGATTTTCTTTTCTTTTCATTTTGAAAACACAAAATGACTGTGAAATTCATCTGGAAATAGTATTAGTCAGGAGTAACATGGGCTTTTAAGAAAAATAATAACGTTGGAGGACAAGTTCTACCAGATATCAACATATGTAAGTCCAGTTTGGTAGAAACATGACTGCATGGGTGCAGCAGCAAAGAAACATTTTAATGGAAAGAAAGTGTAGAGCTATGTGTAAGGGGGTGAGCTATGATATACAAAATAGGTGTTGCTTTAGCAGTCTAGAAACTAGGAGAAAAATGCAGCTTCATTTTATATTACTTTTCTTATTAAAATACATTTTACTAAAATCAAATACTTCAAGAAAAAAATTATAAACCTCTTAGAAGTATATTTGGTAAAAATTTTACTAATGGTAGATAGTAAAGGTCTGTTATTTTTTTAATGACAGGAAATCCAAGTGGTGACAATGGGGAAGACTGACATTTGATGACTAAAAATGTTCTGTATTAGTAGGGAAAAAGCCAAATATATCCCCTTTTCTATGGGTTATGCCTTCATTTTTATAATGAAAATAGAAAAATGCAAATGACTAAATTTGACCATAGGAGAAAGCAGAAATTAGCAGTTTGCAGAAAAGGAAATACCCCAAATCAGTAAACATACCATGTACTCTGTGGCAAGCTGAAAATGATAACCCCCCAAAAGGTATTCACATCCTGGAACCTGCAAATGTTACTTTATATAGCAAAATCTTTGCAGATGTGACTAAATTAAGGATCTTGGGATGGCAAGAATAACCTGGATTATCCAGGTTGGCCCTAAATGCAATCAATCACGTGCCCTTGTAAGAGGAAGGCAGAGGGAGGTTTGACACACCCACACACACCCACACACACAGAGCAAAAGACAATGTAAAGACTGAGCAGAGAGACATTTGAAATCTTAGCTTCAAAGATTGGAATACTGTGGCCATAAAGCAAGGAATGCCAGCCATCACCAGGAGCTGGAAGAGACAAGAACCAAATTCTTTTCTACAGCCTCTGGAGGGAATGTGGCCCTGTGGACACCTAGTGATACTAATTTTTGAACTTTTGTCCTCTAGATGTGTAAGAGAATTTTTTGTTGTTGTTTTAAGTTACATAGTTTGTGGTAATTTGTGACAGCAGCCACAGTAAACAAATCCATTTTCTAACAATTAAGAATATAAATTAAAATAGCAATGACATGTTATTCTGTGCTAATCTCATGGGCAGAGATTTAAGACCTTAATGATATTTGGAGATAGAAGAAAAAAGTGAGGTATTTTTATTCTGTTCCACTACAATTTCAAATATGCATAGAAATAAGCACAACCCTTAGTTCATACATAATCTTCTTGGAATTTTTCCTAGTAACATATTCAAAAATTGTGAAGAGACAAATGTACCTTGATATTTATTGCAGCATTGTTTAGAGTGGCAAATTCTGTAAGTAACTGATGTGTCCATTGAGTAACTAGAATTACCCATTAAGCATAGTATGCACTAATATAAGATTATTTTAAATGAGATTTTTGTCTGAGTTTCAGCGGAGGTCCTAACCTTGAACAACAAAACCATAGTTGCCAAAGTGAGACACTAATCCATTTATGCAGTTCATATAAAGAAGTTATATGAAAAAAGGTCTTATGACCCATACCCCACACCTGAGACTATAAAGGAATTTAATTTGAAATTAAGTAAGGAGAGAATTTCTTTTGGAAATGTTTGCAGTAAGACTCATACTTTCTCTTATTTTCACCATTACACTTACTTCTTGGAAGAAGATGAAGGTACTTCTCATTGCTAGTCTAGTGAGGGGGCTTTATTTAAGGAAAGCAGTGAAGATTTCGAAAAGTGTCCACCGAAGTTTGGGGAGCACAGAGTTCTGGTGTTTGACTCATACCTGAGAATTCTAAAGAGGCTGTGGAATCATCCAGAGAGAAAAGGAGTCATACTGTGGACAAATTGCACTTCCGCCCACAGAATGAGCAAGGCTATGAGTGTGTTTTCCACAAACCAGTATGTTGTTATATGATCAGAGAGATAGAAAGAAAATGGCTTGAAGCCATCTTAGCAGGGAGTTGGCCCAAAACAGCTACCTGAAAGGGAACTGGGGTTCCAGTCTGAAGACTACCAGATACGAAGGAACGGAAAGGCCATCCCACACATTATAAGGATGAATTTCTCAGAAATCTTTAAAAATCATCCTGTGAGAGAATAAGCTATCTTTGAACAACTGCGAAACCAAGAATTTGCTGGCTGAATACGTCTGTGACTCTAACCACCCTCCTCCTCGAATGGTCAGAAACTAATATAGTTAGGGAACAAAGAGGCAGTTGGTGAGGAGAGAGAGAGTGAGAGAGGACGCAAGCTGATTCTCTTTGCAGATTTCTTGACTGAAACCGAATCAAGTTGAATCAAGATGCCCTTTGGAGGTTCATCTTGTTGAAAGGTTCGTCACACTGAACAATTTATTATTCAAATGAGATGGATATAGTATCTAAAAGGTACCCGAGGACTACTGCTATTACTATCGGAAAGGAAGTGGAAAAAGTTGTAAGTATTATCCAAGAGGAAGAGAAGAGAGTCCACAAAGCAAGGAGGAAGGCACCATGAGACTACTTGCACCTGATCAATTTGAACCTCTTCAATAAGACTGTTAAAAAAAATTACTAAGTAAAGTTGGTCAAAATATGTAGACCCAGGAAAATATAGCACAGATGCATTTTTAAGTAACAGAATATAAAAGGGATGTAGAAGAATACAAATAGCAATATCCCATTATGTATTTTTATAAAAATGCACTCAAGGAAGACAATGGCGAAGAAGGTTGCAATGAGGCTGAGGACAAAAAAGAAGATGAAAAAGAGAAACCACATATTATACCCTCTGCTGCTACAAAATTGTCCCTTACACTCTGTGTTTCCACGGGACCAGCTTTACTGCCTCTGCTTTAAGAACCTGGCCAATAAAAACAAAGGGTTTGTTCAAGCCCTACATGAATTGAATACCAGGCACCATTCCTTCTGATTTGCATCAGCGGTTCTTTCCCCAGGCTTGGGTAGGCTGTTCCCATACCAATCTGCTGGTTAGTAGTCAGCCAGATTCTTGAGGGGCACCCTCTGCAGATCTCTGGAGTTGTCTCTTTCTCTCCAGGTCTCCTTTCTAGGAATAAGAGCTACCCTCGTCTCTTCCTGGACTCTCAGCTCCATCCCAGGGATCCTACAGGGCCATGACTAGAAACTTGATGGCCGGGAAATTCTCTCTAAAGAGTGAACTCAGGCAATTCTAGGCCTCACCTTGTTTATTTCCCATCTCTCAAAAATCACTGTCCTTTGTTCTCTGATGTTTAGTGTCTTGCAACTGTTGCTGTTTTTGGTTGTTACAAGTGAGAGGGTGAATCCAATCACTGTTATTCTAAATTGGTCAAACTGCGGCTCCAAAGTTTTTGAAGTAAAATTGCCAGGGAAAAACATAAAATCCTAAACAAAATAGAAAAGGGAGTATTATCAAATACATATATCTTCCTTCTCATCCAAAAGGCTTTTGAAATGACAGCAAAGGGGGAGGAGTTAAGATGGCGGAGGAGTAGGAGACACCTTTTTCAGCCGGTCCTCCGAGTCGAGCTGGATAGGTACCAGACCAGCCTAAACAACCACGGAACCAGCCTAAGACGCAGGAAGATGCATCTGGAGCTCTACAAATGAACATCTCCAGTGCTGAGTATAGAGGTACGAAGCGGGGAGCCGTGAAACCGCGCACAGATATCTGAAGATAAACGGAAGGGGGAGGGAGCCGCCGCGTTAGGGCGCCGGGAAGCGGCAGCCACCTGCACGGGAGAGCGGGCGGGGCTCGCAGACGACACCCGCAAAATAGCAGACTGAGACCGTGAGCCGGGAACGCGCGCCACCAGGCTTCTCACGGAACACCGGAATCCCGGTGTGCTCACTGGATCCAGACTGAGACCGGGAGCTCCGGAGCGCGCGGGGGCGGCTGGCGGCTGGCGGCATTAGAAACACAAAGGACAGAGACGCGCCGGCCCTGGAAGTGAGGGCTGGGACGCCGGGTGTGGGGCGCACATCCCGGGACGCTGCAGGGTTGAGCAGCACCAACAGTAACAGAGTTAAAGTGGCCAGAACATTAGTAGAGAACGGGCCGCAATCCTTCTGTTCTGTGACAATTCAGCCTCTGCTGCTCTGACTCTCAGAAGAGGCACAGCAAACCACCAGGGAAAGCCGCCGGAGAACAAAAGCCTGGAAACACCGGCTCACAGGGTACCCATCCCCATCCCCCCTCGCAGGGGACACAGAGACTCTACCCAAACAGGGTTGCCTGAGTATCGGCGCGGCAGGCCCCTCCCCCAGAACACAGAAGGCAGGCTGAAAAATCAAGAAGCCCACAACCGGGGCGCCTGGGTGGCACAGTCATGGAGCGCCTGTCTTCGGCTTAGGGCGTGATCCCGGCGTTCCGGAAAGGAGTCCCTCATCGGGCTCCTCCGCTGGGAGCCTGCTTCTTCCTCTCCCACTCCCCTGCTTCTGTTCCCGTTCTTCCTAACCGTCTGTCTCTCTCTCTCAGATAAATAAATAAATAAAATCTTTAAAGAAGAAGCCCACATCCCTAAGATCCCTATAAAACAAGGGGAACGGCCTGGGACCCAGTCAATAATTTGGGCTCTGGACAACCCCGGAACCTCTCCTCATCAGAATGACAAGAAGGAGAAGCCCCCCCAGCAAAGAAAAGACAGTGAGTCTGTGGCCTCTGCCACAGAAATAATGGATATGGATGTAACCAAATTATCAGAAATGGAATTCAGAGTAACGATGGTCAAAATGATGAGTAGAATTGAAAAAAACTATTAACGAAAGGTTACTGAGAATATAGAATCCCTAAGGACAGAAATGAGAGCGAATCTGACAGAAATTAAAAATTCTATGAGCCAAATGCAGGCAAAACTAGAGGCTCTGACGGCCAGGGTCACTGAAGCAGAGGAACATATTAGTGAATTGGAGGATGGGTTAATAGAGGAAAAGACGAAAATAGAAGCTGGTCTTAAAAAAATCCACACCCACGAATGTAGGTTACGGGAGATTACTGACTCAATGAAACGATCCAATGTCAGAATCATCGGAATCCCCGAGGGGGTGGAGAAAAACGGAGGTCTAGAAGAGATATTTGAACAAATTGTACCTGAAAACTTCCCTAATCTAGCGAGGGAAACAAACATTCGTGTCCAAGAGGCAGAGAGGACCCCTCCCAAGCTCAACCATGACAAACCTACGCCACGTCACATCATAGTGCATTTCGCAAATATTAGATCCAACGATACAGTATTGAAAGCGGCCAGGGCAAAGAAATTTCTCACGTACCAAGGCAAAGGCATCAGAATTACGTCAGACCTGTCTACACAGACCTGGAATGAGAGAAAGGGTTGGGGGGGGGGCATTTTTAAAGCTCTTTCAGAGAAAAACATGCAGCCAAGGATCCTTTATCCAGCAAGGCTGTCATTCAGAATTGATGGAGAAATAAAGATATTCCAGAATTGCCAGTCATTAACCAATTTCATAACCACAAATCCAGCCCTACAGGAGATATTAAGGGGGGTTCTATAAAGGTAAAAAGGCCCCAAGAGTGATACAGAACAGAAAGTCACAAGCGATACAAACAAAGACTTTACTGGCAACATGGCATCATTAAAATTCTATCTCCCAGTTCTTAGTGTCAATGTAAATGGTTTAAACGCTCCCATAAATGCCACAGGGTTGCAGATTGGATAAAAAGAATTGACCCATCCATTTGCTGTCTATAAGAGACTCATTTGGAACCCAAAGATGCATTCAGACTGAGAGTAAGGGGATGGAGTACCATCTTTCACGCAAATGGACCTCAAAAGAAAGCTGGGGTAGCAATTCTCATGTCAGATAGATTGGATTTGAAATTAGAGACTATAGTTAGAGACGCAGAAGGGCACTATATTATTCTTAAGGGAAGTATTCAACAAGTGGATATGACAATTATAAATATATATGCCCCCAACATGGGAGCAGCAAGATACACAAGCCAACTCTTAACCAGAATAAAGAGACATATAGATAAAAATACATTAATAGTAGGGGACCTCAACACTCCACTATCAGAAATAGACAGAACACCCTGGCAAAGATTAAGCAAAGAATCAAAGGCTTTGAATGCCATACTTGACGAGTTGGACCTCATAGATATATATAGAACACTACACCCCAGAACCAAAGAATACTCATTCTATTCTAATGCCCATGGAACATTCTCAAGAATAGACCATGTTCTGGGACACAAAACAGGTCTCAACCGATACCAAAAGATTGAAATTATCCCCTGCATATTCTCAGACCACAACGCTCTGAAATTGGAACTCAAACACAAGGAAAAATTTGGAAGAAACTCAAACACTTGGAGACTAAGAACCATCCTGCTCAGGAATGACTCGATAAACCAGGAAATCAAAAATCAACTTAAACAATTTATGGAGACCAACGAAAATGAAAACACAACGGTCCAAAATCTATGGGATACTGGAAAGCAGTCATAAGGGGGAAATACATAGCCATCCAAGCCTCACTCAAAAGAATAGAAAAATCAAAAATGCAGTGTTTATATTCTCACCTCAAGAAGCTGGAACAGCAACAGAGGGACAGGCCTAATCCACTCACGAGGAAGCAGTTGACCAAGATGAGAGCAGAATTCAATGAATTAGAAACCAGAAGCACAGTAGAGCAAATCAACAGGACTAGAAGCTGGTTCTTTCAGAGAATCAATAAAATTGACAGACCACTGGCAAGACTTATCCAAGAGAAAGGAGAAAGGACCCAAATTATTAAAATTATGAATGAAAAAGGAGAGGTCATGACCAACACCAATGAACTTGGAAGGATTATTAGAAACTATTATCAACAGCTATATGCCAAAAAACTAAGCAATCTGGAAGAGATGGAGGCCTTCCTGGAAACCTATAAACTACCAAGACTGAAACAGGAAGAAATTGATTTCTTAACAGGCCAATTAATTATGAAGAGATTGAGTCAGTGATAAACAACCTTCCAAATACAAAACTCCAGGCCTGGATGGTTTTCCTGGGGAATTCTACCAAACATTCAAAGAAGAAATAATACCTATTCTCCTAAAGCTATTTCAAAAAATAGAAAAAGAAGGAAAGCTACGAAACTCATTCTATGAGGCCAATATTACCTTGATCCCCAAACCAGGCAAAGACCCCATCAAAAAGGAGAATTACAGACCGATTTCCCTAATGAATATGGACACCAAAATCCTCAACAAGATCCTTGCTAATAGAATCCAACAGTACATTAAAAGGATTATCCATCAGGACCAAGTGGGATTCATACCTAGGATGCAAGCGTGGTTCAACATTCGCAAATCGATCAGCGTGATACGTCATATCAACAAGAAAAGCCTCAGGAACCATATGATCCTCTCAATTGATGCAGAAAAAGCATTTGACAAAATACAGCATCCTTTCCTGATTAAAACCCTTCAGAGTGTAGGAATAGAGGGTACATTTCTCAATCTCATAAAAGCCATCTATGAAAAGCCTACAGCAAATATTATTCTCAATGGGGAAAAGCTGGAAGCCTTTCCCTTAAGATCAGGAACACGACAAGGATGCCCACTCTCGCCACTATTATTCAACATAGTACTAGACGTCCTTGCAACAGCAATCAGACAACAAAAAGGGATCAAAGGTATCTAAATTGGCAGAGAAAAAGTCAAAATGTCTCCGCAGATGACATGATACTCTATATGGAAAATCCAAAAGAATCCACTCCCAAACTATTAGAAGTTATAGAGCAATTCAGTAATGTGGCGGGATACAAAATCAAGGCTCAGAAATCAGTTGCATTTCTATACACAAACAATGAGACTGAAGAAAGAGAAATTAGGGAATCCATCCCATTTACAATAGCACCAAAAACCATACGTTACCTTGGAATTAACTTAACCAGAGACGTAAAGGACCTATATTCTAGAAACTATAAATCACTCTTGAAAGACATTGAGGAAGACATAAAAAGATGGAAAAATATTCCATGCTCATGGATCGGAAGAATTAACATAGTTAAAACGTCCATGCTACCCAGAGCAATCTACACTTTCAATGCTATCCCAATCAAAATACCGATGACATTTTTCAAAGAACTGGAACAAATAGTCCTTAAATTTGTATGGAACCAGAAAAGGCCCCGAATCTCCAAGGAACTGTTGAAAAGGAAAAACAAAGCTGGGGGCATCACAATGCTGGATTTCGAACTGTACTACAAAGCTGTGATCACAAAGACAGCGTGGTACTGGCACAAAAACAGACACATAGACCAATGGAACAGAATAGAGAACCCAGAAATGGACCCTTGGCTCTTTGGGCAACTAATCTTTGATAAACCAGGAAAAAACATCCAGTGGAAAAAAGACAGTCTCTTCAATAAATGGTGCTGGGAAAATTGGACAGCTACATGCCAAATAATGAAACTTGACCACTCACTCACACCATACACAAAGATAAACTCCAAATGGATGAAAGACCTTGATGTGAGACAGGAATCCATCAAAATTCTAGAGGAGAACATAGGCAGCAACCTATACGACATCGGCCAAAGCAACCTTTTTCATGACACATCTCCAAAGGCAAGAGAAACAAAAGATAAAATGAACTTATGGGACTTCATCAAGATAAAAAGGTTCTGCACAGCCAAGGAAACAGTCAAAAAACCTAAGAGGCAGCCCACGGAATGGGAGAATATATTTTCAAATGACGCTACAGATAAAGGACTGGTATCCAAGATCTACAAAGAACTTCTCAAATTCAATACATGGGAAACAAATAAACAAATCAAAAAATGGGCAGAAGATATGAACAGACACACAATGAAGACATACAAATGGCTAACAGACACATGAAAAAATGTTCAAAATCATTAGCCATCAGGGAAATTCAAATCAAAACCACACTGAGATACCACCTTATGCCAGTTAGAATAGCAAAAATAGACAAGGCAAGAAACAACAATTGTTGGAGAGGATGTGGAGAAAGGGGATCCCTCCTACATTGTTGGTGGGAATGCAAGTTGGTACAGCCACTCTGGAAAACAGTGTGGAGGTCCCTTAGAAAGTTAAAAATTGAGCTACCCTATGATCCAGCCATTGCACTACTGGGTGTTTAGCCCAAAGATACAGACGTAGTGAAGAGAAGGGCCATATGCACCCCAATGTTCATAGCAGCATTGTCCACAATAGCTAAATCGTGGAAGGAGCCTAGATGCCCTTCAACAGATGACTGGATTAAGAAGTTGTGGTCCATATATACAATGGAATATTACTCAGCTATCAGAAAGAACAAATTCTCAACATTTGCTGCAACATGGACGGCCCTGGAGGAGATAATGCTAAGTGAAATAAGTCAAGCAGAGAAAGACAACTATCATATGATTTCTCTCATCTATGGAACATAAGAACTAGGAAGATGGGTAGGGGAAGAAAGGGATAAAGAAAGGGGGGTAATCAGAAGGGGGAATGAAGCATGAGAGACTATGGACGATGAGAAACAAACTGAGGGCCTCATAGGGGAGGGGGGTGGGGAAATGGGATAGACCGGTGATGTGTAGTAAGGAGGGCACGTATTGCATGGTGCACCGGGTGTTATACGCAACTAATGAATCATCGAGCTTTACGTCGGAAACCGGGGATGTACTGTATGGTGACTAACATAATATAATAAAAAATCATTAATTAAAAAATAAATAAATAAAGCATGGTTTCCAGGTGAAAAAAAAAAATGAAATGACAGCAAAAATCAATCTCTAAAAATTCGAATTCCTTGTCTTTTAACTCTTCCTTCAGATCTCAGCTCACTCTCTCAAGATTCATTTCCCTTATCTCTCACTTTTTTTTTCTTCAAAATTTATTTATTTATTTCAGGGTCACTGGGTGGCTCAGTTGGTTAAGTGTCTGCCTTCGTCTTGGTCATGATCCCAGGGTCCTAGGATCGAGCCCCACATCGGGTTCCCTGCTCAGTAGGGAGCCTGCTTCTCCCTCTCCCTCTGCCTACAGCTCCACCTGCTTGTGCTCTCTCCCTCTCTCTGTCAAATAAATAAATTTTTAAAAAAGATTTATTTGAGAGAGAGAGAGACAGAGAGGGGAGAGAGCATGAGCCTGGGAGGGGCAGAGGGAGAGAATTTTAAAGCAGTCTCCCCACTGGGTGTGGAGGCCAGTTCGGAACTCCATCTCACAACCCTGAGACCATGACCCAAGCCAAAACCAAAAGTTAGACGCTCAACCGACTAAGCCACCCAAGCGCCCACCTCATCTCTCACTTTTGAGGCTCTCTATGCCCACAATTTGGAGTATATGCCTCGGTTACAATTTTATTTTTATGTAAGCAATAATTTGGTTAATGTCCATTCCCCTTTCTAGACGTCAAGCACTGTGAGGATAGGTGCCTAGGCCTTTTTTGCTCACTACTCTCTCCCCAGTGTCTGGTTGTTAGAGTTCTAGAGAACAAGCAACTGTGTCTCCTACAAAATTTGAGGTACTTCGGGAAGGTGAGTATAGATGGAATCACAGGAACAGAGAAATTTGAGCAAAGGAAAATATTTTCTAAAATTAGGCCATCAAATATATTTGCTAACATCCTTATAAGAATTTTGAAAAATTATGTACCCTCCAAAGCACATATTTAAGTGGCACTTAAAGTTTTGGCATAATGTGAAATTATTGTGAAGGATGTAATTTCTGATATACTGTAAAAATTATAATTTAAAATAAACCATGACATCATTTTTAAAATTGTAACCAATGGAATTTAAATATCATGAGTTTTTACTCATCATCATCATCCATCAAAAAAATACATGAAAAGATCATTATGTAAAGATTCTCTATTTTCTCTTTATTTCTTGAAAGTTGTCATAATCTATTTTATGTTTGCACATATTTTGATAATCACTGTTAATGGAAAATTAACAAAAACTCAGAAATAAGACACTTGAGACTCTAAAGGAGTTCAAATAGAAGCTAGGTAAACAGATCATGTTTTTCTTTTTCACACTGGACCATTGTCCAAAAGATTCACTTGAGATTATTTGATTCTTTAGGGGATTGTACCTTTTTCTGGTTTATTATTTATTAGGGTTTAGGCTCTATGAAGTTACATGTTAACCTATAGAGATGGTAGGCAGTAGAGATGCACTGTTGTTCTCAGATAGAGAAAATAATTCTAATAATTTATTTTTCTAGTAAATTATTAAAGAGCTTTGTCTCAAACTTAGCAAATGTATTGTAGCATGCCTTTCTTAAACTGACAACGTAACCTCTGTTTGAGTTCTCCTTTGAACTAGCTTTCTCACATGCTGTTTTCTTCATTATTTCCCTCATTATTAAGTTAAATAAATATTTGACATGTGTTCACTTTATAACTTTAACTGTTGAAAGTTATTCTTGTATAATACTCTACCCTAAGTGAGAAAATGAAAGTACTGTACGCACGTAGATTGAAATTTTAATGTGTTTTATGGCCCCAGGCATAAGAATTTAAGGATTAAAATAGGTTTTGGGGATTTATTTTTGTTATGATGATGGTTGGTATATAACTGACCAAAACAGTATACATACATTATACATTTTAATAATTACTACAAAGTAAAGTTTTATAGAAACTGTACTTCCTCATAAAATAAAATAGGATAGAAATTAGCCTCATTATTTAATATCTGGCAGCTAACATTCTATTTTTTGTTAATGGGTGGTAGAAAATCTTCAACATTTTAGTAGATGAAATGAGAATTGAATGTAAAAAGAACAAATATTTCATCGTATGACAAAATAAGCTTAACTTCATTATCAAAAGCCTACACTAAATCAGAAAGAAATCACAGAGAAGTTTTATTCTTGAATTTTATCCAGGGTGTCTTGCAAATGCTGCATATGAACCTTCCACTTCCATATAACAGTATAAAGGTCACTAACCAGTACTACTTGGGCTACTGGAAGGTAGTTTTCTTTCAGGCTGATGACTTGCCTTTAGGGATGAGTATTGAGAAGAAGCTGGAAAGAGTTGCTTATATTGTGTATGTGGAAAAATATCATTTTGAGGACTCAATATGTCTTACTAAATCTTTCCTTACTTTTCTCTCATGAGACTCTCCTTCAAAGATGTATTCCTTAACCATAGTCTGATGGAGGAGAGAGTCATTAAATAAAAATTATTGTTACTGTTACCATCAAACTGTACCACATACCTGAATTCAGAATATCTCATCTTGGGGAAAAATACCAACATTCTAACAGATGGCTCATAACTGAAATATGTAGAAAACAGGAAAATACAGGAAACTTCACAGGTTTATGCTTTCTTGATTAAAGTTTAAAACAGGCTTTCCCTTGGTTGGTGCCCTGGAGATTTTCATACCCTGAGGCAATGCTCCATAGTAGGCCTAGGGTTGGGTGAGAATTGCAAAGATGGGTCAATATGTCATTCCTATGTAAAGACAGAGGAATTCTACTGTGAACTCAGCTTCCTCAGTCAAATCAGTTTCAGAGAAACATACCAAGGCAACGTGACTATTTGGGGTTTTATGCCTTTAAAATTATCTATTCGTAATTCCCCACAACCAGAAAAGGTTTGGCTAACCTCCGAGGATGGCTGATCTCCAGATAGAAGGCTATTTGTCCAAAGCATTCAGTGTGCTTCGGAGCAGAGAAATACAAAACACAGAAATGTGCCACAGGGCAGTGTTTCCTAATGATAGGAATTCCCTGATGTTCTTGCTAAACTTTGCAAATCCACCGCGCTTCCCTGGAAATTCTGATTCAGTAGGTCTGGAGTGGGACCCTGCAATCTGTAGTTTTAACACATGATGAGGTGATATTTGCAACATCTGAAACTAGTTACACTTTGAGAAAAATGCCTCAAGGATGTGGTTTTCAAATCTGGCTGCTCAATTATTGATTTTGGACTGCTAAAAAAAAAACAAACAAACAAGCAAAAAACAGTTGCCTGGCTTACTTCAATTAAATCATACTTTATGGGTTGTAAAGCATAGAAAACTTTTTATTAAGACTTTATTGTTTAGTGTAGTTTTAAGTTCACAGCAAAACTGAGGGGGAAAGTACAGAGATTTCCCACATACCCCCTGCCGCCACACATGCATAACTTTCCTAGTATCAATATCCTGGCCCAGAGTAGCACAGTTGTCACAATTGATGAACCTACAATGACCCGTCATAATTACCCAAAGCCCATACTTTACTTAGGGTTCACTCTTGATCTTGTACATTCTATGGGTTTGGACAGATGTATAATGACATATATCCATCATTATGGTATCATACGGAGTATTTTTACTTCACTAAAAGTGCTCTGTGCTCCATCTATTCACCCCCCCTTCTCTCCCCAGACCTTGGCAAACACAGATCTTTTTACGGTCCCCAGAGTTTTGCCCTTTCCTTGATGTCATATAGTTAGAATCATAAAGTATGTAGCCTTTTCAGATGGAGTCTTTCACTTATTATCATGCATTTAGGGTACATGGCTTGATAGTCCATTTCTTTTTAGCACTAAATATTATTATTCTACTGTCTGGTTGTGCTACAGTTCATTTATCCATTCATTTGCTGACGGACATCTTGGTCACTTCCAAGTTCTGATAATTATGAATAAAGTTACTATAACATTCATGTGCAGATTTTGGTGCAGACATAAGTTTTCAAGTTTTCACCTCCTTTGGGTAAATACCCAAGAGCATGACTGCTAGATCTTATGTTAAGGGTATGTTTAGTTTTCTAAGAAACTGCCTGTCTTCCAAAGTGGCTGTATGATCGTGCATTCCCAGCAGCAGTGACTGAGAGTTCCTGTTGCCCCACATGTGGTATTGTCAGTATTCTGGATTTGGGCCATTCTAATAGCTGTGTGGTGGTATCTCAGTGTTGTTTTAATTTGCATTTCCCTGATGACATATGATGTGGACCCTCTTTTCATATGCTTATTTGCCATCTGTAGAGACATCACTTTTTAAAGTAATTCGGATGTTTCAGTACAAACTCTGAAATGGAGGAGGGTAGCAAACTACTTCACATGGGCCAAATCTGGCCCACTGCCTGGTTTTGTAAATGTAGTTTTATTGGAACATAGCCACTCCAATTTGTTTATGTATTGTCTATGGCTGCTTTCATGCTACAATGGCATGGTTGAATAGTTGTGACAGAGACCATATGGCCTATAAAGCCTGAAATATTTACTATCTGGCCCTTTATAGAAAATATTTGCTTACCACTGCCTCAAATTTAGAGCAATCATCATGGATTTTTTAAGAATTACTCTAGAAAGACCTGGGGTAATTGATGACTTGTACCCCAACTCAGAGAAACGTGGCTAATAGCTTTCAGCTTCTCCTTCAATATTGTACTTCTTTAAGAAGTGGATGATTTTCCTGGAAAGGGCTCCTAATGGGGTCTGAGGGAAATGGCACAAGATTTGCAATAACTCCACACTTCAAAAATACAGACGGATACTTGTTTCTGAGGTACTGTAGTCTCCTCTTATTTCTGGTTTCTCTTTCCGCAGTTTCACTTCCACGGTTTCGGTTAGCCCTGGTTAACCATAGTCTGGCAACAAACTGTCTTCCTTCTGACGAATCATCAGAAAGTCAATAGTACTTAGTGCTACGTCATAATGCCTGCGTCATTCACGGCACTGCGTCTCATCGCGTAGACATTTTAGCCTCTCACACCGTCACTCGAAGGGTGAGTACAGTACAATAAGATGTTTTGCTGTGTAACTTTCATTATGCTATATTGTTATAATTGTTCTATCATCAGTCATTGTTAATCTCTTACTGTGCCTATTTATAAATTAAAGTTTATCATAGGTATGTACGTACAGGAAAAACAAAGTATATACAGGGTTTGGTACTGTTTGCAGTCTTAGGCATCCACTGGAGGTATTGGAATGTGTCCCCTGCAGGTAAGGGGGGACTATTGTACATGTTTGGAAAAGCAACTTTGCTTATGACAAACTTGCATATGAATAAAATTCCATTGTCCAAAAGACAGGAAGTTGGTTAAATACTAAGCACACAATAGAGGTCTTGCATAAATGGAAACCGTTTACTTATATGGGGAAACTCAGTATTGTCATTTTCTCCTACATCAATCTATAACTCCAATACAATTCAAAATGAGTTTACTATTACCAATTAAGATAATTGAAAAAGTGATAGAAAAATAAAGACAGAAGAAGTTCTAGGGGGAAAACTACAAACATAGGAATGAAGAGGGAATTCCTCTCCAGATATTCAATTATTTATAATGTTTACAATGAAATGTATTATTGGCTCAGGAATAGACAAATCACTGGAATTTATTAATATATGAAAAGTTAGCTTTTTATATCAATTGCAGAAAACTGTATATTGCTTTCATTCTCTCAAATATGATGAAAAGTGTTCACTAGTCACAAGAGTTTGAAAAAACCCTTGTTAAAAGCTAAATGCTATAACTTTAGGTTTCCTAAAGTTGGATGATGTGTGACCACATAGAGAAAGATAAACAAGGAACCAGAAATCAATAAATAGCATTTGACTATAACATGGTCAGTCTTACACTAGCTGATACATGATGTTAGGAAAATCTGTTTGGTATTTATAGAAAAATAAAAAATAAAACCTGATTCCTGCTTTATCAAATATAAAAAGATGAATTCCAGATGGTTTAGAAAGCTACATATGGAAGACAAAATTATAAAGTCAGTATAGAACAATTTAGGAGAATATAATTGTCAACTAAGTTTGGGTGAGAACTTAAGTAAGGCTCAAAAAGAATCAGTCATGAGGTCCAGAAAAGGAGTGATTTGATTACATCAAAATAGAGGGGTTTTTTGTGGGTTTTTCCTAATGAGAGACACCAAGAATGAATCTCAGAGATGGAAACATGAGGAAATTATATTTGCAACATCTAAAACAAATAAAAACATAATCAGAGGATATAAACAGACAATTCAACAAAGAGGATATTTAACAGGTGAATGAATACGTGAAAAGATAAACACATTCATAATCAAAAAATGAAATTACAATAACAAGGAGATATCACTTTACATTGACAAATAAGAAAAAGTTGCACATTGCAAGTATTGGTGAAGATGTGGGAAATAAGAACCCTGTGTCCTGCTGTTGACTGTTGCAAATGTGGGTATCAATTTGTCAGTAATTTAATTCAAATTAAATTCGAATGTACTCTATGATATAGTGATACCACTGAGCAGATAGAAGGGGAGAGATTATAAAGGGCTGTGAGGAAACTTTTGGGGATGATGTATATGCTAATTATCTTGATGGTTTCATGGGTGTAAATGTATGTCAAAATTTATCAAATTATACACTTAAAATATGTGCAGTTTGTTAAATGACAATTACATCCAAATATTTTTGTTAAAATAGGAGCAAATTTTCATATTCCTAAAAAAGTATGAAGTATTATGCATTTCAGGATTCTAAATTTTATGTAGGCTTTGAAACTGTGATATAAGGAAAAGAGGCATCATGATGTCTTGACTCACAATTTACTTTATGTTTTGCCCCAGGCAGACACATTTGTTATTGGAGGGGAGTATGTATTATTTTATCCATAACCCTAAGTAGTATGTAATGCTGTTTTTAGCCATATTATAATGGTCAAATGTGTATGCCGGGACCAAAGATACCACTAATGCATGTCCCCACGAAAAGTTTAAATCAACTCTATTCTCATTAAATTCAAATGAATGCCAGCAGCCAGGCACTTTAATTGTTTTTGCCTTTCAAAGAATGGAGCAGATTTTATTGTGTGAATATTAATGGTGGTCCTGGTCTAGAAATTAATTCTTTTTGCACTCTTCATTGAGTGTATGAATATTACATCACTACATTAATGCAACAGTCAGGTAGGTAACAGGCCATCTATTGTGTGAACTGTTTAACCATAGTGGCAGGAAAGGAATCCATTTACCACACAAACGCGAAGAACATTGAATCCTGTGGTTTTAACATAGAATGCTATTTGGCAATGAGTTTGCTCTTCATACTTCCCTTTAAGATTCAGGACAAAAGAGAAGGGAGGAATTTCTCCAAATTTCTCCCATCCCCTTTAATTCTTTCTCTTTCCCTATTTCTCCCTGATTATTTTGCCCCTCCCTAATTTTTCCCTCTTCTATTCTATTGAATCTCCTTCCTCGTTAAAAAAAAAAAAATGTTTATTTCCCCTGATCTAGTCTAGTAAAATGACAAGAAAATGAAATATCAAGAAAACTTTGCGATTTCGTACTCTTTTAAAAAATTAAATGGCAAGATGGTCTAAAATGGTTACATCCACATCTTTTCACAATACCTGTCATTGTTCCCCTTTCCATGATCCAGATACAATTGTTTATTCTGATTCAGCTTTCAGAGTTTAGGCTTACACAAGGTATTTGTTACAGATGAACTCTGTAAATAAATTTAAAGAAAAGAATTGAAAACAAGAATTTTATACCACATTTAATGAATACCGTTTATTTAATGACATATTTTACAAACAAAACAACCTTAATGCTAAGTTAGATTAGACCTTAATAATTTATGTGAAAAATAATCATTTTCTGATATCTAAAATATTTAGCAATTTCTTTTTTTTTTAATGATTTTTTATTATATTATGTTAGTCACCGTACAGTACATCCCCGGTTTCCGATGTAAAGCTCGATGATTCATTAGTTGCGTATAACACCCAGTGCACCATGCAATACGTGCCCTCCTTACTACCCATCACCGGTCTATCCCATTTCCCCACCCCCCTCCCCTATGAGGCCCTCAGTTTGTTTCTCATCGTCCATAGTCTCTCATGCTTCATTCCCCCTTCTGATTACCCCCCCTTTCTTTATCCCTTTCTTCCCCTACCCATCTTCCTAGTTCTTATGTTCCATAGATGAGAGAAATCATATGATAGTTGTCTTTCTCTGCTTGACTTATTTCACTTAGCATTATCTCCTCCAGTGCCGTCCATGTTGCAGCAAATGTTGAGAATTCTTTCTTTCTGATAGCTGAGTAATATTCCATTGTATATATGGACCACAACTTCTTAATCCAGTCATCTGTTGAAGGGCATCTAGGCTCCTTCCACGATTTAGCTATTGTAGACAATGCTGCTATGAACATTGGGGTGCATATGGCCCTTCTCTTCACTACGTCTGTATCTTTGGGCTAAACACCCAGTAGTGCAATGGCTGGATCATAGGGTAGCTCAATTTTTAACTTTCTAAGGGACCTCCACACTGTTTTCCAGAGTGGCTGTACCAACTTGCATTCCCACCAACAATGTAGGAGGGATCCCCTTTCTCCACATCCTCTCCAACAATTGTTGTTTCTTGCCTTGTCTATTTTTGCCATTCTAACTGGAATAAGATGGTATCTCAGTGTGGTTTTGATTTGAATTTCCCTGATGGCTAATGATTTTGAACATTTTTTCATGTGTCTGTTAGCCATTTGTATGTCTTCATTTTGTGTCTGTTCATATCTTCTGCCCATTTTTTGATTTATTTGATTCTCGTGTATTGAGTTTGAGAAGTTCTTTGTAGATCTTGGATACCAGTCCTTTATCTGTAGCGTCATTTGCAAATATATTCTCCCATTCCGTGGGCTGCCTCTTGGTTTTTTTGACTGTTTCCTTGGCTGTGCAGAAGCTTTTTATCTTGATGAAGTCCCATAAGTTCATTTTATCTTTTGTTTCTCTTGCCTTTGGAGATGTGTCATGAAAAAGGTTGCTTTGGCCGATGTCGTATAGGTTGCTGCCTATGTTCTCCTCTAGAATTTTGATGGATTCCTGTCTCACATCTAGGTCTTTCATCCATTTGGAGTTTATCTTTGTGTATGGTGTGAGTGAGTGGTCAAGTTTCATTATTTGGCATGTAGCTGTCCAATTTTCCCAGCACCATTTATTGAAGAGACTGTCTTTTTTCCACTGGATGTTTTTTCCTGGTTTATCAAAGATTAGTTGCCCAAAGAGCCAAGGGTCCATTTCTGGGTTCTCTATTCTGTTCCATTGGTCTATGTGTCTGTTTTTGTGCCAGTACCACGCTGTCTTTGTGATCACAGCTTTGTAGTACAGTTCGAAATCCAGCATTGTGATGCCCCCAGCTTTGTTTTTCCTTTTCAACAGTTCCTTGGAGATTCGGGGCCTTTTCTGGTTCCATACAAATTTAAGGACTATTTGTTCCAGTTCTTTGAAAAATGTCATCGGTATTTTGATTGGGATAGCATTGAAAGTGTAGATTGCTCTGGGTAGCATGGACGTTTTAACTATGTTAATTCTTCCGATCCATGAGCATGGAATATTTTTCCATCTTTTTATGTCTTCCTCAATGTCTTTCAAGAGTGATTTATAGTTTCTAGAATATAGGTCCTTTACGTCTCTGGTTAAGTTAATTCCAAGGTAACGTATGGTTTTTGGTGCTATTGTAAATGGGATGGATTCCCTAATTTCTCTTTCTTCAGTCTCATTGTTTGTGTATAGAAATGCAACTGATTTCTGAGCCTTGATTTTGTATCCCGCCACATTACTGAATTGCTCTATAACTTCTAATAGTTTGGGAGTGGATTCTTTTGGGTTTTCCATATAGAGTATCATGTCATTTGTGAAGAGAGACATTTTGACTTCATCTTTGCCGATTTGGATACCTTTGATTCCTTTTTGTTGTCTGATTGCTGTTGCAAGGACTTCTAGTACTATGTTGAATAATAGTGGCGAGAGTGGGCATCCTTGTCGTGTTCCTGATCTTAAGGGAAAGGCTTCCAGCTTTTTCTAAAAATAGTCTGGATATGTGGAAGAAGGGGGAAAACCTACTATTCATTCAGCCTTATGCTTTTCTTAACTTTTTATTTAGTAAGATAGTATAACCTTTTATTCTTCATGAATCAAAACTAAAATAAAATATTAAAATAACTAAAAAATTCAAAAATATAATTTCTACAGGGTTTGTAGTTAACTTTGCCAAGTGTATCTTAAAATATCTCTCATATTTAATATATCTTACATAAATAATCCAGTTTTCCCCCTAAGAATCCCTTGAATAGGTGTTAGAATTTTTTTTAAGTATAATTGATTTTTTTTAGTCAGTTTTAAGTAGTTTGGTTTCACATGCAGCAGGTCTAATTCACTTCAGAAATCTTCCAGTTTTCTCTGCTTTTTCTAGGGCATCAAAGATCAATTGCTGAAATAATTATTTTCTTATTTCTTCCTAGTTGTATTTCACTACAACTTGCATGATGTTTCCTTCTTTACTAATCTTGCTTCGTTTCCCCATTGGTTATTCGCTGCCAACTTTTTTTTCTTGGGCATTTTACACTCATAAAAGCATATATAGTATACGTCTATTGTAGAGACATATTGCAGTTAAAATGGTGAAAGATCAATGTATGAATGTAGTAAATGTCACTTTGTCCGAGAAGCCTTGTTCTAGCATTCTGCTTCATATGCCAGACAGATTTACTCGTGTCCTCCCCTGAACTCAGTTCGTTCTTATTATAGGTACAATGTCTTTCATTTTTTTAATTTAGTTTTATATATGCAGATGTAGAACTCCTCCTGTAGATAACAAGCTTCTAATGGTCTGGGTCTAGATTTTACCAATATTTATATGTCTGGCACATAGGAGAGCCTTAATAAATGTTTATTGAATTAATGCAGAAATACCCCCATGGTCTCCCTTTATACATCCATTAATAACTCATTTTCCTTTTTATGGGATGTTATAAATACATTATTTTAAAGTGCATATATTTCCTCTCATTTCATGGAGTTCTAGTCAGGAGTTGGGGAGATGCATGTGCTCTGAGAGGGAACATAATTTTACAAATTATGGTAACAAAATGAGAGACTTGAATATAAGATTTGTTTCTTCCAGATTTTTATTTAAAATGTCTGGAAAGGGAAAAAGAATATGTTTCCAGAGAAACTTTAGGTAAATATGACAAATGGCTTCTTAGGTAGTCTACTTTTAATTATTGTTAATTTGGATATGTCATCTCAGAGAAGGAAATATGTAGTATACATGTTTGCAGAAGCAGAACTAAGTTATCATACCCATAATGTAATGAAAGTAATGTATGCTTGCATATGCACATGTGTGTATACATGCATATATGCATGTAGTTGTACCTCTGCATGTAAATCATCTGATTTGCAATGTTCCGGTGACTCAGTGAATTATAGAAGTTAATCATACTGTGTTATGGTAAATGTAGTGTAATTTTGAATTACCTACTCACCGTTTCCTTACCATGTGCTTGAATAAAGAATGTGAATACAGCCATATAGACTTACATCATTTTTCTTCTTCTTTTTTTAAAATAATAATATTTTGTTATTTTATTATGTTAGTCACCATACAGTACATCCCTAGTTTTTGATGTACATCATTTTTCTTCTTATCCACTGTGAGAAGTATAATAAATTCTCATTTTACACATACATGCATCGTATACTACCTTTCCACAATCTCTTTTTCTACACAAACTTCCTTCCCACCCAGTGTACTTTAGATGGTGAAAAAATTCCTTTGGATTTTTTCAGAAAACACAGTGGTTATTTGTATTCTCTTGTGTCAATTCGCACTCTAGGACAGAAAGAGTTAGTTGTTCTTATTCACTCCACAATCCCTTTCCCTGTCTCTTTTCCTGGATAAAAGTAAAGATAGGGAGGTTTAGATTCCTCTTTAAACTGGTTGCCTTATTTTCATTCTTTTATTTATTCTCTCTCTCTTTTTTCTTTTTTAGATTTATTTATTTGACAGAGAGAGAGAGCACAAGCAGGCAGAGCAGCAGGCAGAGGGAGAGGGAGAAGCAGACCCCTGCTGAGCAGGGAGCCCGACATGGGGCTCGATCCCAGGACCCTGGGATCATGACCTGAGCCAAAAGCAGACGCTTAACCAACTGAGCCACCCAGGCACCTCTATTTACTCTCTCTTTTTAATACTTTTTATTTTTAAGTCTTAGAAACCAGATCATACTTGTATGGGGGGAAATTGATTTGAAATGCCTGTAGAGACTGGATCTAGAACACATCAGTTCTGCAGCAAATGGAGGAAAAAAACTGAAAGATTTCTAAGTCAGCCTGCAGCCCAATGCTACCTAACAGCTGCGCCAAAAGAATAATCAGCATCATAACCAGTTATTCTGTTGTTAAAAGATTATTAAATTTCCATTTTAATACAGGACAACCTCTAATATCAGTTTTTATTTCTTGCTTATCTGAAGAAAGGGAACTGACACTCGATGGTCATGTAATATGAAACATTATGTGTGCCTTAGAGGCAATGCATGGGAAGATCTGTAGACTAATTTGTGAAACATTTCCATAGAAATAAACAGCTCGGCGTGCCTGGGTGTCTCAGTCAGTTAAGCGTCTGCCTTCAGCTCAGGTCATGATCCCAGGGTGCTGAGGTCAAGCCTCATGTCAGGCTCCCTGTTCATGGGAAAACTGCTTCTCCCTCTCCTCCCCGTTCATGCTCTCTCTCACTATCTCTCTGTCTCTCAAATAAATAAATAAAATCTTAAAAAAAAAAAAAAGAAAAAAGAAAAGAAATAAACAGCTCTGGCATGTGAGCGGCCACTTCCCCTCTGAGATGCTCCAGGTGTCTCTTTACCCGTGCCTCACCCCTCCTAGTTAGTACTAGGCTGAGATCCCCTGATCGTGACTGGTGGCCAAACTCTCCCTTTGTCCTTTGTGCAGAGAAAGGAGAAAGAGAAGGCTTGTGGTATAGAACATTTAAGGCACGGTTTGGACTCAGATGGCAGTAAATCTGCTCAGAGAGGCAGTTTCCCTTGGGCTGTGCACTGAGCAGTGACTACTGCCTCAGGACCGCTGTCCGATTAGACCACATTCATCAATGAGCAAACATATCCTTCACTTCTCTGGTGTTCTTGGGCACACATTTATGGACTTAGGAAGAGGTAGTCCAACCTCTACGTAGACTAGTGAATTCTAGAAAGTTGTTAACTACCTGAGAAGTACTAATAAAAACGAATAACCTGAACATTTAAGAGCCAAACTGAATGGCAGAACATTTTATAAGAGTTCTGACACAAATGGGGTAAAGCGGAGTCCACTTCTTTTTTATTGACTCAGTGTTACTATACTGAAACATTGACACTTTTTGTCTGAAGGTTGATTTCATTTGTTATTACTCCCAACTTTATATTCAACTCACTGAAAATTTCAACTGGTGTATTTGGGGGTTTTTTGCTTTTATTTTTTTAAGATTTTGTTTATTTATTTTAGACAGAGAGCACAAGCAGGGGAGGGGGCAGAGGGAAAGAGAGAGAGAATCTCAAGCAGATTCTGCACCCAGTGTGGAGCCTGATGTGGGGCTCAATCTCACAACCCTGAGATCACGACCTGAGCCTGAACCAAGAGCCAGTGCTCAACCAACTGTACCACTTAGGTGCCCCTCAACTGGTGTATTTTGAAGTAGACTTTAGTTTCTTTCTGTATTTTTTTAAATTTAGTTACGTCAGCAGAACTGGGATGAACTACCTGGCTCTTGCAGAAATTGCATAGAGGAATATGAGGTTTCTTATTGTGCACCATCAAACCCATGTCTCCTTAAACAAATTCTTAAATGAATTTAAGAAGAACAGAGTTACCACCATCATGAGTGTGTGCGAGGCAGCTTACCACACTGCCATTTTGGAGAAAGAGGGCATCTGGGTTCTGGACTGGCCTTCTGGTGATGGTTTTTGATAAATGGTTAAAACTTGTAAAAATATAAATTTCATGAAGATCCTGGTTCCTGTATAGAGGTTCACTGTGTTGCAGATCTTGGGAGAGCTCCAGTGCTGGTTGCCCGAGCATTAAATGAAGATGGAATGAAATATGACGGTGCAGTACAACTCATAAGACAAGGGCAGTATGGAGCTTTTAACAGCAAGAAACTTTTGTATTTGGAGAAGTATCATCCTACAGTGTACTTGCCCCTCAGAAACGTCAGCTACAACTCTTTCATTCAATGAAAGGGTGCTGCCTGATACTATGGCCTTGGAAGTGAAACTGGAGAGAGAATCTTATTTTATTTATTTATTTTTTATATCAGCCAATATGGACCCTTGGTGAATAATATGTCAAATGAAGCTTTTGTAGGCACATTGAAAAGCAGTTTTAGCAGGCCACAAGCTTGCCAAAATTAAAGCCTCTGTATATTTGATGTTATTTTCACACTTATTAAAAGATTCTAACTCTTCAATATTTAAAATATGTTTTCCATTTGTATCAATTGTATCTTAGCAATATATCAGAACTCTAGACTAATGAAGTGCCAAAATCCTCAGCCCAATACCTGTACACCTCTAGTCTCAAATAGTCCTTAGGTGACTTATTCCTTCAGTCATTTCAAACATTGAAGGTAGTACCTATATAGTCACCTGCTCGCTTATATTTAGATCTTCCACGTCCAAACTGACATATAGTAAGGTTTGTACAACCATTAGTTTTGCTGAATTCATACAAAGTCTTAGGTGAGTTTTAATTTGTTTCTATAAATTTAATTTTTCTTTTAAAACAGTTGTACCCATATAACTATAGAAGTATATCACATGAGCATTGCTTTTAAAAATATAAAAAGAAAGATGGTGGATTCTGGAGTTGTGCATTCTTTTTCTGATTGTTAGTATTTTAGAAAATAATATATTGAATTAAAATGAAAATAGGGCTCCTGGGTGGCTCATTCAGTTAACTGTCTGCCTTCGGCTGCCATCGTGATCCCAGGATGCTGGGATCAAGCCCTGTGTCCTGTTCCCTGCTCAGCAGTCTGTATCTCCCTCTCCCTCTGCCCCTCCTCCCTGCTCATCCTCTCTCTCTCTCTCTCTCTCTCTCACACACACACACAAATAAGGGAATAAAATCTTTAAAAAAAGAAAAAAAAAGAATATTTAATCTCTTCAATGTTATCTTCGGAAATTTGTATACTTTTCTGATTGAGTCATTAGCTATTATTTTATTTTGATACAACTTTTAGTATGTTTAAGATTATTTTCAAGTACCAGCAAGTTTGGAGCAGATAATTCTGTCTTTCTCTCTCTCATGTGCACTACTCATTCCCTTATAACATTTTTGCCAAGTTATAACATCCTTGTGGTCTATATTTAAACTGATAGATGGTTTTATTCTAGTGCTTTGTATGTATATAATGTGCCATGACACAAAAATAAGTCCAATGTTTTATTTTATTTTTGAGCCACACAAGGATTGCCTGTTTTTAATACATGAGCTGTAGAGCTTGAAAATGCCTGACAGAAAGCAGCACCTTGAGGAACATAAACTGTTCCACTACTTTTTTCACAAATTTAAATGCTGTGATCAAAGCCAGCAATTATCTTTCCTTAATAACAGCTGTAAGGGGCCTTTTTGTTTCCGTGGTGGTGCTTACTATATTGATCTTGGTTTTATTGAGTACCAAAATATGATTATCTTAGTGCCTCTCCATATTAGTATATCAGACAATTACAGGTCTAGAAGTAGTTCTTTTTCCTTTTTTTTTTTTTTTTTTTTGAAGATTTTATTTACTTATTTGACAGAGAGAGCAAGAGAGCATAAGCAGGGGGAGCAGTAGAAGGAGAGGGAGAAGCAGGCTCCCTGCCAAGCAGGGAGTCTGACACGGGGCTCGATCCCAGGACCTTGTGATCATGACCTGAGCCGAAGGCAGATACTTAATTACCTGAGCCACCCAGGCGCCCCTAGAAGTAGTTCTTCTTAAAGAAAAGTTAGGTGAAATTTTTGTAGAACTATCAGTTTGTAGAAATTAAGTCATATGTAAATTTAACAAGTTTGTTAGTATTTTCTACAGTTTGCTTTTTTGAAAAACATGGTCACAATGTTTAAAGATAATGGTTATACCCTGCAAAATCGATTGCCTACAATAACAAGTAACAAATACTTAAAGAGAAGGACATGTAAACACCATCACTGTGAAACTATTTAATGCTTTAGGGTCTGAGTTTATGTAAATTGAGATGGACCCGTCTATAAAGGACAAGCCAGTCTGCCTCTATATCTATAGTGTATGGTTTATTTGCTTTTTGGGTTAAATATCACAAAGCATTTACTAATCAGAGTGCAAGTTAACATAAAGCCATGAGAAAGCAGCATATTAAATTCAAATTAATGAAGTTAATATATATCCTCCCTTTGGGCTCTCAGGTTTTTTTAAGGATAATTTTTTCCGACTAGCCTTATTGAAATACAATTCACCCATCAAACAACTCATCCACTTAATATGTACAATTCAGTGGTCTTTAGTGTATTCACAGAATTGTACATTTATCGCAGTAAATTTCAGAACATTTTCATCACTTCAAAAAGGAAACCTATACTATTTAGCTATCATCCTTTAGTCCTCCAGCCATAAGCTGCCATCATTCTACTTCTATCTCTATATATTTGCCTTATCCAGATCTTTCACATAAAAGGAATCATATGGCATGTGGCCTTTTGTGACTGGCTTTTATCACTTAGCCTAATGTTTGCAAAATTTATCCATGTTGCAGCATCTATCAGTACTTCAATCCTTTTTACAGCCAAATACTATTCTGTTGTATGACTATACCACATTTTGTTTGCCTATTCATCAGCTGATGAATATTGGGTTGTTTTTTACCTTTTGGCTATTATGAATAATGATGCTACGAAAAATTATGTGCAAGTTTTTGTGTGGACACATATTTTCATTTTTCTACAATCTAAACCTAGGAGTAAAAGTGCTGGTACTCTATGTCTAACTTTTTTTTCCTTTCAAATTTTTATTTAAACTCTAGTTAGTTAACATACAGTGCAATATTGGTTTCGGGAGTAGAATTCAGTGATTCATCACTTACATACAGCACCCAGTGCTCATCATAACAAGTGCCCTCCTTAATGCCCATGATCCATCTAGCCCATCCCCCCCACACCTCCCTCCATCAACCTCCCTCCATCAACCCTCAGTTTATTTTCTAAAGTTGTTTTTTTTTTTTAAGATTTTATTTATTTATTTGACAGAGAGAGAAACAGCCAGTGAGAGAGGGAACACAATCAGGGGGAGTGGGAGAGGAAGAAGCAGGCCCATAGCGGAGGAGCCTGATGTGGGGCTCGATCCCATAACGCCGGGATCACACCCTGAGCCAAAGGCAGACGCTTAACGACTGCGCCACCCAGGCGCCCCAACCCTCAGTTTATTTTCTATCTTTAAGAGTCCCTTATGGTTTGTTTCCCTATTTTCTCTTTTTCTTTTCCCCCCCTCCCATATGTTCATCTGTTTTGTTTCTTAAATTCTACATATAAATGAAATCATAGGGTATTTGTCTTTCTCTGACTAGCTTATTTCGCTTAGCATAATACACTCTAGCTCCAATCATGTCATTGCAAATGGCAAAATTTCTTTCTTTTTGATGGCTGAATAATCTTGGCCAAGATCATAATATGCCAAAACATATATATCACATCTTCTTTATCTAATCATCAGTTGATGGACACTTGGGCTCTCTCCATAGTTGCGCTATTGTTGATAATACTGCTATAAATATTGGGTTGCAGGTACCCCTTTGAATCAGTATATTTGTATGCTTTGGGGAAATACCTAGTAATGCAATTGCTGGGTCATAGAGTAGCTCTATTTTTAACTTTTTGAGGAACCTCCTAACTGTTCTCCAGAGTAGCCACACCAGTTTGCATTCCCACCAACAGTGTAAGAGGGTTCCCCTTTCTCCACATTCTTGCCAACATCTGTTGTTTCCTGTGTTGTTAATTTTAGCCATTCTGACAGGTGTGAAGTGGTATCTCATTGTAGTTTTGATCTGTATTTCCCTGATGCTGAGTGATGTTGAACATCTTTTCATGTGTCTGTTAACCATCTGGAGGTCTTCTTTGGGAAAATGTCTATTCATGTCTTCTGCCCATTTCTGAAGTGGATTATTTATTTTTTGGGTGTCGACTTTGATAGGTTCTTCATAGATTTTGGATACTAACCCTTTATCAGATATGTCCTTTACAGATAGATATCTTCTCCCATTCCTTGGGCTGCTTTTTAGTTTTGTTGATTGTTTCCTTCACTGTGCAGAAATTTTTTATCTTAATGAAGTCCCAATAGTTTATTTTTGCTTTTGTTTCCCTTGCCTCCAGCGATGTGCCTAATAAATTGCTATGGCTGAGGTCAAAGAGGTTTCTTTTCTTTCTTTCTTTCTTTCTTTCTTTCTTTCTTTCTTTCTTTCTTTCTTTCTTTTAATTTTATTTATCTATTTGAGAGAGAGAAAGTGAGAGGGAACACAGAGGGAGAGGGAGAAGCAGACTCACTGTTGACTGAGCGGAGAACCCGATGTGAGGCTTGATCCCAGGACCCTAAGATCATGACCTGAGCCGAAGGCAGTCGCTTAACTGACTGAGTCACCCAGGTGCCCTGGTCAAAGAGGATTCTGCCTGTGTTCTCCTCAGAACTTGATGGTTTCCTGTCTCACATTTAGGTCTTTCAGCCATTTTGAGTTTATTTTTGTGTATGGTGGAAGAAAGTGGTCCAGTTTCATTCTTTGTCATGTTGCTGTCCAGTTTTTCCAATACCTTTGTTGAAGAGACTGTCTTTTTTCCATTGGATAGTCTTCCCTGCTTTGTTGAAGATTCATTGACCATGTAGTTGTGGGTCCATTTCTGGGTTCTCTATTCTGTTCCATTGATCTATGTGTATCTGTTTTTGGGCCAGTACCATACTGTCTTGATGACTAGAGCTTTGTACTATAGCTTGAAATCTGGAATCGTGATGCCTCCAGTTTTGTTTTTCTTTTTCAGGATTGCTTTGGCTATTTGGGGTCTTTTGTGGTTCCACACAAATCCTAGGATTGTTTGTTCTAACTGTATGAAAAATGCTGTTGGTATGTTGATAGGGATTGCATTAAATGTATAGATTGTTTTGGGCGGTATAGTATGTCTAACTTTTTGAGACTATTCCAAAGTCACTGCATCATTTTGCATCAACACTAGCATTAAAGGAGGATTTCAGCTTCTCTACATCCTCATCAATCCTTGTTATTATTTGACTTTTTGATTATAGTCATCTTACTGAGTGTGAAGTATCTCATTGATGTTTTGATTTGCATTTTCTAAGGACTAATGATATAGAGCATCTTTTCATGGTTTATTGGTCATTTGTATATCTTCTTTGGAGAAATGTCTTTTCAGATTTTTTGTCCATTTTCAATTTGGGTTATTTGTCTTTTTTGTTATTGAGCCTTAAGAATAATTTTTAAATTTTCACTTAAACTTTATTTTTTGCTGACAAATCTTATCTTTATTTTTTCAGCTTTGTTGAGATATGATTGACAAATAAAAATTGTATATAGATTATACAATATTATTTTGGTGTACTATGTGATGATTTAATATAAGTATGCATACGTATGTATGGATATACATACACATGTACACACCCATTCAGTAGGTGAGCTGTTTGATATGTGAATTACATTTCAATAACGCTATTAGAAAAAAAAATAATCCTTAAAAAGCTGAGAGCCAAAAAGAAGGGATATATATCAACTTCATTAATTTAAATTTAATATAATGGCTTCTTCAGTCTTTAAATACATATACATTGTGAAATGATTACCACAATCAAGTTGATTAACATGTCTGTCACCTCATAGTTAACCTTTTGTGTGTATGTGATGAGAGCACTTAAGACCTACTCTTCCAGCAAGTTTCAAGTATATAATACAGTATTAACTATAACCACCATGCTGTACATTTAGATCCCCAGCATATATTTACATTATAACTCAAAGTTTGTACCCTTTCCCAGTATTTCCCCATTTCCTCCACCGTCAGTCTTGGTAACATTCATTCTAGTCTCTGCTTCTGTTTGAGTTTTTTCAATTCCACGTATAAATGAGATCATACAGTATTTGTCAATCTGTACCTGGCTTATTTCACTTAGCATAATGTCCTCTTGTATGATATTGTGATTTATAGTAAGAAATATATATTTGATCTTCTTCCCCATTTCTGGCACAGAACTCCTAAAACACTTGGAATTTCCTAAGTGAGGAGAGCAATAGAGGTGACTTTTGTTCTGTTAATGAGATGACTATAGGAAAGCACCTAGGTTGGGAGCTGGTTGCCAGTGGAGCTAAACGTGTGGTTAGAGGGTTGGAACTTACAGTCCTACCTCTTTGGCCTCCTCGGGAAGACAGAGGGGCTGTAGATTGAGTTTAAACAATAATGGTCAATCATTTAATCAATCACACATATATAATGAAGTCTCCATAAAAACCCAAAAGGGCAGGGTTTGGGAAACTTCTGGACTGGTGAACACATGGAAGTGCTGGGAGAGTGCTGTGCCTGGAAAGGGCATAGCAACTCTGCACCTTTTCCCCATGCCTTGCCCTGTGAATCTCCTCCATCTGGCTGTTCCTGAGTTATATCCTTTTATAACACATTGGTCATCTAGTAAGTAAAATGTTTCTGAGCTCTGTGAGCCACTCTAGCAAATTAATTGAGCCCAACAAAGGAGGGGGTCATGGGAACCTCTGATTTATAGCCAGTTGTTTAGGAGCATAGGTGACAACCTGAGGCTTATGACTGGCATCTGACCTGTGTGTGTTTAGTCTTATGGGACAGAGCCCTTTACCTGTAGAATTTGATGCTACTTCTGTGTAGGTAGTGTTAGAATTGAGGTGAATTCTCAGAGCCCTGCTGCTATCTGAGAATTGCTTGTTGGTGTGCGGAAACCTCCACACACACATGTTGGAACTGGGTCCAGGAACTCAAAATATCAAGGTAAATCCATGCTGTCACAAATGGCAGTTTAGATCCTAGGTACAAGTCCCTCCTCAGATATATGATATCCAAATATTTACTTGCATTTTGTAGGTTATCTTTTTATGCTCTTTATAATGTCCTTCAATATTTTTAATTTTTATGAAGTCTAGTTTATCTATTTTTTGTTTTGATGTTTTTGTTTTCAGTATCATATCTAACAATCTATTGCCAAATCCAAGATTTACCTATATGTTTTCTTCTATGAGATTTATAGTTTGGGATTTCACATTTAAGTCATTGATTTATTTTGAATTATGTTTTGTGTATTTTTTGAGGAAAGAGTGTAACTTCATTCTTTTCTATTTTGCTATCCAGCTGTCACAGCAACATTTGTTGAAAAGGCTGTTATTTCTCCATTGAATCATCTTGGCATCTTTATTGGAAAATATAGTTACTTTTAGTAAAATGTTTTACTTATGTTAACATGTAGTGAATTTATTATTGCTATTTTTTATTAAATAGTTATACAATTTCTCAGTTTTTATTTTTATCAATAAGGGTAGATATAACCCATATAAATAAAATATCTTGTAAGTATCTTGTAATTTTGAGCGTAAAGAAGTGCTGAGAGCAAAGTGGTTAAGAACAGTTGGTTTGGATTATGGCGGAGACAGCAGAGTTCTGGAACCAACAACTAGGGCAGTGTTTTTCAGATTATGACAGAGGCAATGTGGTTTGAGAACTGACAGACCTCCGGAGCTGTAGATTCCCTTTTTGACAGGCAAGTTCTTAATTCTGGATGTCTGACCTTGGCAGGTTCAGAAGCCTCCTTGTTGGTCCATTTCTGTTCATGGCTTTAGGTTCAGCCATTTTGTATTTTTCAGCCTGGCCAATTATTCAGTCATACATTTAATACTGTGTAATTAATCTGTCTTTTAAAATAGCTAGAATGGATTCTATTCTGTGGCAAAGAACTAGAAACCACAGGAAAGTAACAGCAGATTTTCAAATAAACCAAATAGAAATTCTAAAACTAAATAAAACTTCAAGAACCTTGGAGAGAAAAAAAGGTACAGAAGAGAGGGTAAGGTTAAGATAAATAGGATATAGAAAGAACTTCCAGTATTATTTTAATTGGAGTCCCAGAAATAAAAAAAAATAAATGTTAGACTGTAAGAAATATTTGGAGAGATAATGGCAGATAATATTAAAAACAGATAAGAAATTCCTATAAAGTCCAAGTAGCATATATACATAGAAAGGAACATTGATTAGACAGAAAACAGTATTTTAACAGAAACAATGGGAACTTGAACACAGTGAAATGATACATTTAGATAGGTGTATAGAAGTATCCCATTATGATTTCAATTTGTTTTTCCCCAAAGAATAATCTTATTCAGAAACTTTATACACTTACTGGCTTTGGAGCCTCTTCTGTCATGAAGCTTCTTTTCAGGTCTTTTGTCCATTTTTAAAGATAGGTTTTCTTGCATTTACTTATTGATTTGAGGAGGAATTGCAGAATACACAATCTGATCAAGCATACATTCAAAACTTATAAAATGTGTCCATATAGTGTCAAGGAATGAAAACAATCAGAGGTTTTTTTCTCTCTCTTTTTTCTATATAGCTGCCTTAGAAGTCAATATAAAAAGATAAGTAATCCCTACCATATTTGAAATAAAATATAATTATAAATTATAAAAGAAAATTTAAAATTACCCATTAGGTCAAAAGCAAGATTACAATGAATATTAGCATTCCAATGATAATGAATTATACTGATAATAATAATAGATCATTGCCAAGAACAGTAAACCCAAAAACAGAAGAAAGGAAATAATAATATACAATGGGAGATAATAATTTAAGCCAGAATTGGTTGACTATCTCAGAAAGCTAATCAGGGGCGCCTGGGTGGCTCAGCCAGCTAAACGTCCGACTCTTGGTTTCAATTCAGGTCATGATCTCAGGGTCATGAGATGGAGCCCTGAGTCAGGCTCTGTGCTGGGCGTGGAGTCTTCTTAAGAATCTCTCTCTCCCTTTCCCCCCACTGCCCCCCCCCCAAAAAAAGAAAGAAAGAAAAAAAGAAGGCTAACCAGAAAAATGAAGAAATAAGACAGAATAACTATAAGCCATGAGGGTGGAATCATCTTTACAAATTCAGTAGTTATCAGAAGAAATAATGAAATGATAACGTGAACACTCTGTCTTGGTCCACTTGGGCTGCTATAATAAAATACTACAGACTGGGTGACGTATAAACAATGCTATAACAGAACACCCTAGACTGTCTGATAAACAGAAATTTCTTTCTTTTTTTTTAATAAAACAAAAAATTTAATGGTTTTGTTTAATTGACATACAATAAACTGCACATTTTTAAAGCATAAAATGTAATCAATTTTAGCATTTATATACACCCATGAAATCATCACCACAATAAAAAATAATGAACACATCTATACACCCCAAAAGTTTCCTCATGGCCTTTTATAATACCTTCTTTCTGCTTCACTCTGGCTCCCCCATCCCTAGGCTACCACTGACCTGTTTTCTGTTGTTAGACATCAGATTGCATTAAAACTTTTTTATATAAATGGAATCATACAGTATATGCTGTTTTTTGTTGGCTTCTTTCACTCAGCATAATTATTTTGAGATTCATCCATGTTGTTGCATGTATCAGTAATTCATTCCTTTTTATTGCTAAATAATTGTTGTATCAATTTTACCACAATTTGGTTATCCATTTACCTGTTGATGGGCATCTTTTGTTTTTTTCTTTCAGTTTTTAACTATCATAAATGCAACCACTATTTATATTCTTGTGCAAATCTTTCTATGGATATATGCATTTATTTCTCTGGCAAGTGTGTGTTTAATGTTTTAAGAAACTACGAAGCCGTTTTGTTATAGTGGTTGTAATCATTTTACTTTCCACTAGTTATGTGTGGAAGTTTTAGTAGCTTCACATCCTTGGTATAATCAGTCTTTGTAATTTTAGCCATTCTAATTGAAAGATAATGATATCTAATTGTGGTTTTAGTTTTCATTTCCCTAATGAAAAACGATGTTAGCATCATGTCCTGTGCTTATAGGTCCTCAGTATATCATCTTTGGAGAAGTATATTTTCAAAAATTTTGCCCATTTAAAAAATTGCGCTGTTCATTTGTAATTGAGCTCTGAGAGTTCTCAAAAGTCCTTTAAAAATGTAAGACTATCTCCTGAAGAAATTGAGAGTAGCTACCTTAAAAAGCTATAAAGCAACTCCCCCCCCTTTTCTGCCCAAAGAAGTTAGTAACTGATATATTTTGGCTTACAGGGCAATACTAGGATCAAGTCATGAGGGCCAGGCCTCTCAGTTCTCAAATCACTTTATAGTTTTTAGACAACCTTATTGGTTTAAGTACTATCTCATATTTAAGTTACTACATCTATGGAAAACAAGTGATTTTCCAGTTTAAAACAACAACAACACCTGATATTTAAGAGTAAGTTGCAAAAAAACCTTTCTCTTCCCTCTCTTCTTCCTTCTTATGTACCTAGTTATATGCTCACCACAGTTATATCTATATAGTACAAATACAGAGAATGAAAAGACAAGCCACAGACCAGGAGAAAATATCTGTAAATCACATATCTAATAAAGGACTTTTATCTGGAATATATGCAGAAGTTTATTTTTTATAATTCTGGAGACTGGCAAGTCCAAGATCAAGGTGCTGGGATTTTAAGTGTTTGGTGAGAGGCTGCTTTTCTGTGTGTCCTCACATGGTGGAAGGAGGTATAGGAGCTCTCTGGCCTTTTCTTATAAGGGTGCTAATCCCATTCATGAGGGCTGTACCTTCATGATCTAATCACTTTCTAAAGGCCGCAGCTCCAAATACCATCACATTGGGAACTAGGTTTCAAGATGAATTTGGGGAAGAACCAAACTCTATACCATTAAACTGGGAAATTTTTATGAAATTGCCAAATTACAAAAGAAAAGCGAAACCAAAACTGGCTGAATAGTTATGTAAGTATTAAATAAATTGAATAAGTTATTAAAATTATTTTCCAAAGAAAATTTCCATTCCAGTTAGCTTCACCAGAGAATTATAACAAACATTTGAGGAAAAAAAATCAAACCAATTTACACGGACCTTTCCAGGAAACAGAGATAGTTGGAATAATCTCCACCACTGTGGAAAATAATACTTTTCTGTAAGCAGAGGACATTCTCTTCTCTTTCTCCTAGCTCATCTAAAAGGGCTGGGGTAACTCCATTTTTCTCGAAGAGTTGCTTCACTGCCAGTCTATTCTATAGCATGGCTTGCTTTGGAAATATTCTCCATTGCCCATGGAGAGATAATTTGGGACACTTTAAAGAAATAAGAAAATGGGAAACAGTTTATGCTCTTTTGTATCCCTTACTCATTCCAGCCTGATTTTTTTTTTTTAACTCAGATTTACTATTGAAGATTTTGTGCTACAGCGCTAACAATTGTACAGTCATTCTGTAATGCCAGGGCAATACAAATGTATTAAAATACTAATTTCAGTTTACTTTTGATTCCCTAGTCAAATTCAGCCAACAAAATATTGAGCCCACTAATAATAACAATTCCCTAGTCATTTTTGCTTTGGATACTCTTATATAAGAAATAGGAAAAAATAAAATAACCTAATAAATAAGAAATCTATCACCAGGATTTCTATTATAAGATCTGGCAGGATTGTTTTGTCCTGTTTTTTTTTTTTTTAAAGATTTTATTTATTTATTCGACAGAGATAGAGACAGCCAGCGAGAGAGGGAACACAAGCAGGGGGAGTGGGAGAGGAAGAAGCAGGCTCACAGCAGAAGAGCCTGATGTGGGGCTCGATCCCATAACGCCGGGATCACGCCCTGAGCCGAAGGCAGACGCTTAACCGCTGTGCCACCCAGGCGCCCCTGTTTTGTCCTGTTTTTAAGCCATTGCAGCTTAAGTAGTAAAATTTAATAATCAACATAAAAATGGTTTTCATAGTTATCGGAGGAAATAGTTGTAGCTAATAAGGGACTAACATGAAAAGAATTGGTTGCTGTTTGCCAGTATATCCAATGATAAACATAGTGAGCTCTTCAAGTACCTGCTAGTATTAATCCCATAGGTTCTGGCAATGAAATTCTTATAGTGATGAGCAGTCACTGTTAATGAAAATGAAGATTATACAGTAGTTTCAACAAGGGAACTATTTATATAATAGAAAGATTGACTTTAATCTAGTCAATAAACACCAGGGGTGAGGGTGGAGTGAAGGGATAGAGGCTGATTTATAACAATAAGTATTTGACTTCGCAGGTCCCAGATCGTGTTTTGGAGTTTGGCTTGTGTAGTCCTCTGTGGATGCAAGCAAAAAACAAACTGATAAGGAATAGAAAATTAACTCTATTTCTATTAAAATTACCCCATAAAATAGTATGCAAATAAATACTTTTAAAATTATACGTGGTTAGTTAGTTGGGGAAATGACTTGATTTTGGAATCATGTCACAACCAGAAGACTAGAATCCTTTCAGGGGCACCTGGGTGGCTCAGTCCGTTGCACATCCAACTCTTGGTTTTGGCTCAGGTTGTGATGGGCCCCAGCTCCCGCATGGGACTCTGCGCTCCATGAGGAGTTGGCTTCAAGATTCTCTCCCTCTGCCCCCCCCATGTGCACTCTCTCCCTCTCTCTCTCAAATAAATAAATCTTTTTTTAAAGAATAGAATCCTTTCAGAAGCTTTCGTACAGAGTTATTCTAGAATATGAAATAAAAAATTAAGAAAACATGATATTTTAGTAGATGTCCACAATAGAAAGTATAAAGCAACTCTCTCTAAGGACTTGGGTAAGTGATATTGAATCATCCAATAATTTGTGATTTAATTTATCAGCTTTATTTTTGTTAGAGTATTAACATGAATACCTGTTCCTCAGGATTAAGGTTCCCCCTAACTTATTTTGAAATATCAAGTTTGACATATTGTGTATCAAGAGGCCACAGAGTTTTGCTTTATTCTTAATTTTAGATCCTGGTATTATAGATTAATATGAACAAATTTTATAGAGTGAGAACTCATATATAGAGTCATACTGTGCAATACCTCTATAAATTATGTATTCTTAAACACTCTGTATTTTACTTGTGTTTATTTAACTGTATCATTATATAGCTGATGCCTTTACAAGGTTTTGAATTTTATTTTGAACTGTCGAATATGCTCAGAATAACAGAGACTCAAATTGTATATTATATATACAATTAAGAATTCATTTTTTGGTAGAGTCCTTGATCATATAGAATTAATTGAAGTTGCAGAGTGAGAAAGCAAATTTGAGATTGAAATCCATAAATGCTGCTGTTAAGAAGTTACTGTAACACAGTAGATACTGAGTAAATATCCATTGTTTGAACCAATTGTACAAAGTAACACCCTAATAATTATATTGATTATGCCCATTACACTTTGATAAAATTTTTTTTCACATGATAGAATAATTAAAATAATGTATAGCTTCCAAATATATACCCATAAATATGGATAGCTTAGTATTTAAAATTGGAATTCTATGAACAGTTTATAAACAGTGAAGAATTAGTGTCCTATTCGCATTAAAATATCCTTCTTTAAAAAGCTAGTAATCCTTCTATACTTTCTCTAAGTAATTGGCTATAAAAGAGATTTAAAATGTAAATCTCAACAACTTGACATTCAAGACCGTGTAAGAACATGTGCCATAACCTCAGACTGAAAAGTTCATAAGAATTTTGAAGAATGAAATATATCACCTAAAATATAACTTGCAGAAGGTATAATGTATTAAATCTAGAGGGTTGCTTGACTAAGCAATCATTCCAGGCTGAATAGGACGTTGGCAATGGATCAGCTTCTGGCAATTCAACTGAGACTTCAATCCTATTACAAGTTTACTTATGGATCTCAGCTCTGGGATATATCCAGAAGCACAATTCATAAACTAGAATAACTCCAGGTAAAAATAACCTATAATGTCACTGAGCCTGACATTATAGGTTATTATTATAGGATCACCTGCAAACCGCTTTGGAAAACCATCCCTGAAATCTTTGTATGAGCTCAAATGAGGGTGTTTATACTATCCTGCCACGTGAGAATTTCACTGCTGTTTTTCCAGGATGCTTTTACACATTTCCTATTGCAAGAAATGGGCCTTGGTTACTATCATGCTTAGACCCATGATTCAATTACAAAATCCAATTTCATATATGTTCTTCTATTTTTTATCCATATTATGATTATGAATAAAAATTTCTGGGAATTGAAATAAAATAAAACCTTTGATTTACCACTTCATAAGTGAACTTATGATTATAGCAGGAGGTGGTAGCTCTTCTAAAGATAACAGAGTGTATTTAAACAAATATTTATTGAGCAAATACTATGTTCTAGATATCTCCTAGATACTGATTTTAGTACTCTTTCAATCAAAATATTTTATTTAAAATACATTAGGTGCCAGACATTCTTGTAGGATCAGAGGTTACAATGGTGAGTAAACATAAGCTCAGTTACTGCCTTCACAGAGAAAAGTTCCAGCGGCAGAAGAGAAACAATTTTAAAAAATCAATATTTGATAAATGTTATGGCAGAGAATTATGGGTGTTCCAGTAGTACCTAAGAAGGACATTTAACTTGATTTGGAGTGGAGGGCAGGGAAGTCTTTTCAGAGGAAAGTGACATCAATACTGAACCGGAAATGTGAGTAGGATAGTGTTCAAGGCAGAGAAATATCATATTTGAAGAGTAAGAAGAGAGAGCATGGTGCATTCAAGTATTCATAAAATTTTTACTCACATATGAAGATGGGATATTGGGTTTAAGAAAAGCACAAGAAAATTATATTCTATTTTCATATTTATGTACTGTCTGTATGATGTCTGTATACACTATTTATCTCCTGGTAGGGAATCGCTATAGTTTACTGTATGGTATTTGCTAATAGAATAGAAAATATGCTTTTGCATTTGTATTAATAGATAAAATAATTGTCAAGTCAATGATGTAAAATATATAGATACATACATATATACCTGTGTACATGGAAATATTCAAATTAAAATCTCAAGATTAAACAACTAGAATTTTTTGCCCCTTTGGCCATATTCTTCTTTAATAAAATGCATAATTTTTCTTTTATGACCAGAATATATGGCTCACGTGTTTCAAAAAAAGCTGTAATTAATATCTGCAGATATTTTTGGCCTTTTTTGCTCCCCAGAGATTATTAAGAATACTTGGGAGATGGCTTAAAAGAAATCTTGTAGTACAGATGTTCCAGAAGTTTATAAAATTTGAGTGCATCGTTTCTTACTTTTAATAAATATCCTGGCTAAATCTGAAGCAGCAATGTACAAGCAAATAATTTAACTTCCTTCTTCCCCTACACCCCCCCCCAGCCAAGGAAAGGCTCATCCCTTCTTTATATATGGTAGCTTTAAATGAAAAATATTAAAACGTGACCAAGATTTTTCAGGTGATAAAAATTAGGTAGATGCATCAAGGCAATAATAGAGTATAGAATAATAAAGCTGAACAAGATAGATAACATACTGCCTTTTATTAGTGCATAAAAAGGGTTTGCTGATTTCTTTCGTATTGAAAGCTAAAGCTTTTCTCAAACAGGACAGATTTCTACTGCAGTAGTGGATTGTATATTGATAATTTATGCGAAACCCAAATTATTTCATGCCTTTATCTAGTCAATCATACATGCGGTGTTTCTATAGAAACTATTGTATGTGTTAGTGCTTCATATGATTTTAAAATATATTTTTTAATACACGCATCAGAACCTTTTCAGAAGACTACAATGATTTTAATAAAAGAATGTTTGTCCCAGCCTTTGCTGGTTTGTTGTAGCTAGAGATGGTTCTCCTACCAGCAGAATTCTCATACCATCTTCTCTCAACATGAGGTGGTGATCATTTTTTTCTTACAAGGTAAGGCCAAGTATGGTTCCATTGTCTCAGCATGTGAATTGATGAGATAGGATTTTAATTTTTGGTTGTGATGGCATATATACATAGAATATTTTTTTCATCCTGTTTTATAACTTCAAATTGTCGTTCTTGTAACAAATAGGATTAAATAAAACTTACTGTATCTTAATTATTTGATCTAAATATAACACATATTAATAGTTGTGGAAGTAACCTTAAAAAGCTGTTTTAATTCAAAATATTTGACAGTTATTTTTGACCAATAATCAAGAAGCATTACTTTTTCCATTCAGATCTCTAGAGCTATGTACTATTTTAAGTCATTAAATGAAAGTTTCAAATTTCTGAGAGATAAGATCTCAGTCAAAAAAGTCTTTAAAATTTTTCTAATTAGGTTAATTTTACATGATGATCAGATATTACCGACTCTGGTTCCCAGCCCCTCTTAACTATTGTACTAGTTCAATGATCCAAGCAAAGCTTCAAAACATGTATCACCTTGTGACTCCCCTCTCCTACCTCTTTGGACAGCTGTTAGGAGGTTTGTCCATGGTCAAGCACTGTGAAAATTAATTAGTGACCTCTTCTCTCTCTTGAAGTGGACCATCTTTTCACCTCAAAATGTTTGACAATGATGACACATAATTTTATCTTTTTTTCTTTCTTATTTTGGATACTGGTCAGGAAGTTTCCACTATTCACCAAAAAGATATCTCAAGTAGCAAGCCAGAAGATTTTCTGATGACACACCATTGAACACAAAGAAGCAGCCCTTACTGTTCTGCATTTCCTTGTTATAACTTTCATAAATTATCCTGTACAGTGGTATGGCTTAATCCTGCTCACTAAGTAATAGGCTGGCAGCTCTTCATATTCACAGAGCCAGTGGAAAAGAAAAGCCCTACCCTATTTCCAAAATCTCAGCTTCATGTCAAAGAAGATAAGATTTTCCTTAATAACTTTGTCAATAACGTTAGTCAACCTCATGACAGACAATGAGAGTTCATTGAGTTCTATTTATTCACTAGATACTTAACATTTGTGTAATATAAAAAAACCTCAATTTTTTAAAGATGGAGGATAAATGTTCTGCCTTCTATGAGCTGTGGGTATGGTATCATTGTGACCTAATTCTTTTATTTTTTTTAGCAGTGTTTTTTTTTTAAGATTTTATTTATTTGTTTGACAGAGAAAGAGGGAGAGAGAGTACAAGCAGGGTAGCAGCAGCAGGCAGAGGGAGAGGGTGAAGCAGACCCCCTGCTGAGCAGGGAGTCCCTCATGGGGCTTGATCCCAGGACCCTGGGACCATGACCGGCACCAAAGGCGGATGCTTAACTGACTGAGCCACCCACGCACCCCTTGCTGTGACCTAATTCTTTAAAAAAAATCATTATCTTACCCATAATGAGGTTTGTGTTTGCACAGAGATCTACAAACTTTAGTCTTGGCTATTTTCTTTGATCAATATTTGGATCAGAGTTTGGACTTTATTTATTTATTAAATAACTAAAATTGTCAAGATCTTGCTAATGCTCTGTACCATGGCAATACAGAGAAGAGAAACTTATCACAAGATTTCACAAATGTTCATAAAGTATAGAAGTATCCAAAACATTATATATGTTCATATCTATGTACATTTGCATACATGTATGTATACGGTAAATTGTCCTATGAAAAAATGTGTTAGCAGTGGGTTAACAATCCACTGATTTAGCCATTAAATCAAATCAGGAGTATAAGGAAAGGTGTCAGGGACAGAAAAAATTTCGGTTTGAATGTGCAGCATTTATGCAGTTGGAAAGTGTGATTGAGGAAATTCTGAATAAGTGCTGTTTTCTGTAGGGTGTAAAAAGCCAGAGAACTTCAGTATATTATAACACGGCTATATGGAAGAGTGTTTTGGTCACATGGTGGAAGATAAGGATGCAGATGTGAGGGGCAGATCATGAGAGACCTTGTGTAACAAAACCAAGGTATGTCTTCAGAAAGATTTTAAGAGGGAGAGGAAAAGCTGCTTTTTATTATTATGTGGATGATGACTGGTAAGTGGCAAAACTGGTGACAGGGAACAGTTAGGAAAAGCATTAATATAAGTCTGGGAAATTAAGACGGCTTAAATAAGGCAATGACAAAGGGGATACGACAGTGTGGATAGCTCTGAGTTCTATAAGATTCAAGGTATAGCAACATACATTTGTCTCCCATCTATTTTGTCCCACTTTCTTGCTCGTGCTTTTTGGGAGCAACTCCCAAATAAACTACCCACAACCAAGTCCTTGTCTCAGAATCTGATTTGGAGGAACCCGCAGGTGCTATCTTGTCATTCTTCATATCTCAAACATCCTCTCCGGCCAAGAATCTACTGATGATCTCATTTAATTTCACAGCAAGAAGTAAAGTTACCAGGATAATACCGCCAGTACTAGACATGTACACCAACTTACCTGATTTTAAACCACATACTTTGTCTTTTTTCCATCATATGGGATGGAATCTCTCTTCTATCTGTGCAGCTCTCCATTTAACCACTGAAACTCATTTTCTGTTGTCTGTTTAAGGACTTTGCTCTTGGAATTCTCTCTTACTTTTCATGCACCATTATTTGCAACTCTCTATATTATCATTACTATTAAAGCATTTGGGATAGTTTTTATCTAGTGGGAAAAAAGAAAACCTTCCTTGACTTTGCATCCTCCTCAGCTGTGTACCTTTCTTCCACCCCCCTTTAGAGAAAACATCTCTGAAGAGTTATCTGTTCTTGCCCCCTCTTTATTTTCTCACATCCATTCATTCCAGAACACACTCCTATCAGGCTTAGATTCCCACCGTGCTACTGAGATCACTTTAAATTACCCAATGACTTACACATTACCAAAGTCAAAGCATAATTTAAGTTCTCATCCCATCCAAACCTCCAATAGCTTCTGACATTTAATCGCTTTTTCTTCATAGCACTTAGTAATATTTGACATTTTGTTGGTGTATATTTATTTGATTTCTGTTCTCCCACGGAAGGTAGGCTCCACGAGGGCAAGAAGTATGTACTTTTTTAGTTTACTATTTAATCCCTAGTGCTTAGGACGGAGCCTGGTGACATTCCTGAATAAATTGCTAAACAGATGGTACAGAAAACTACAAGAATGCTAACTTTGGTTACTTCATGATGAAGAAAAAGCCACCTTGTCATTTGAGATATTAAAAGCAGATGTAGGAAAGTGCTGGCTGCTTCCCTAATCTCTAAGCAAACTGAGTTTTCTTAAATATTTAACAAAACATTAGATATTTTTCGTAATTGGAAATTCTAAAAGCAAAAGCCATTTTAAAGGACTTTCAAGTAAAGATTTGGTGGTCCTGATGTGGAAGACATTAATGTGACTGTTGATCGATTTTAACAGAAAATTTAAACATGACAAAGGAGAGCATATTACTCAAGTCATTATCATCATTACCATCATTTTAAGTTGATGAGGCTGGAAGGAATAACCTGAAGCACAGGCCAATATATATGAAAGCCCAATCACAATAGGCCAATTAAAAGTATTTCTGCAAAAGAAATAAAGCAAATCATATGATTATTTTAAACTGTATTTAGATTTGCTGTTTGAATTGTTTTAGTGGCTGATTTTTATAAGATTCAAGGAGTAGCAGCATAGATTCGTTTGCCTGTCTTCCAAAATATCTCCTCAGCAAGTATGCATTTTTAAAAAGTTAGCAAAAAGGATGAAGTGTTAACTTATATGGAATGTTCATAATTTGAAGTCAACCAGCATTTGGAAGTCTGCCAAGTTTTCTAGCTATGATTTGAAGAAAACCAAAAAGCAAGAAAGCCATGCATTTCATATCAAGTCTTGACAAAATTTGTCTCATAATTTTCATTTTTCTCAATCAGCTGCTAAAGGCACTCATTTTCATTTTCTTGATTGGATGCTGTTGTGACTGATTACTGGCTTTAATAGTTCTTTTTAATGGAACATTGTCATTTGCTTTTCTATGATCACCTTAAAATACCACATATCACCCATTAGTCTTTTTTTTTTTTTTTCTAATTCTTTTTCCAAATTGTCAGTTCCCTTATTTATTTCTAGTTTCTTCTCTATATATTCCGGCTCCAACCTCCAAGCTCCTAATTTCTGCCAAACCACTCAGGTTGCCCAAAGTAATCTCATATTCAGCATTCCCTTATCATTTACTTAAGCTTTTGTTAAATCCAGCTTGGGCCATGAAACCTTCTACTAACCTACAGGAAGCAACAATAAGATACCTACCTTTCTTTAAGCAATTCATAAGCTTTATTACTATTTAATGTCTATTTGCTTTAAAAATAGTAAAAGAACAAAATTATGTTATTTCTCCTAGGTGCCAAAGTTTTTTTCTATTCACAGTAATAATAATAATTCACAGTATTTATGCTATTTGTAGTATCTAGAGTTATGGTAAGTATATAGGATTGGTATCATTTCCTTTTTCAGGAGAAGAAAATGCAGATCTTAAGGATTGTAGAACGAAGTCCCTTTACTCACTAATACTACAGTCTTCCCACCAGACAATATCAATACTTGAAATAACTATAAATAATAGCTTTCTTTGAATCATTGAAATTATTATTTGATATTTCCTAAGACAGTGCAGTATACATGATACTAGAAGGCTTTTTATGACACATACTATTAGAGTTTTTTATTGTTAAAAATTATTTCTTTTAAAAAATTCTCACCTAAGTAATGTTAAACATTCACGTGTTGATGACATTTGCTTTCTAATTATAAAAATTACACCCTGAATAAATTTGAGCCGTATTTGGAATTTCATATTCCATGGCTTTGCAGTCTCCAGTTAAAATTCAAATAGCTAATAACTGTGCCTCGTTTCTAAATTGAACTCTTTCAGTGATATTTATATAGCAAATATCATTTTATAAGAATGCAAACTTAAAATACATTTAGCTGTTATAATGAAAACCTCTACATGGTCTGTAATATGGTATGAATACATTTTTTATAATGACTTATAGGGTTTAAGACTCATTTAGAGATTGTCTTGCTCCCCACTGTCAAATCTGATTCTCATAGCAATGCTTATGGGTAGGTACGCAAATATTATCAAAGTTTTAAATGTGAACTGACTGAAGTTCTGAAAGGTTAGGTATGTTGCCTAAGGTTACAGAACAGACATGGAAATACGAAAAATGAAAACCAAATTTCTGACCCGTAGGCCCAAAGCTCTTTCTATCAGAGAACTAACTTCAAAGTGCTGGAAGGGATTTCCACATTACTTAATTCCATATCTCTAGCTCTATAGATGAGTAATGTAGATCCAAATGAGATAGATGTCTTGCCCTTTCCCTCTCTCAGCCTCTCCATATATTAAAATAAATCATTCGGAAACTAATTTTTCCCCTCTGGGTATTATTTCTTAATGTTCACACTTCTTTTAAACTTATTTTTTTCATGTTTTTGGACTCAATAATGTTAAATCTTCTTATTTTCTTTCTTCTTCCCCTTCCAGTTTTCCTTCTTAGTCATCATTACTGTTTTCCTCACATTCCTCTCCTAATACAAGTTGTAATTGAGATCTACTTAATTCCTGTTTGCTATCTGAAATATAAACTGTGCATTGTTTAGTTTATTAAATCTGTTAAGCCTGAATTGTTTCTTAAGCTTCTTAAACTGTTTTAATTTGGTTATGAGAAAACATAGTATTTTTTAAAAGAAAAATGACAACTGCAACATTTTGCTTTAATAAATAAAAGTTTTCATCAAAGTTTAACAAGCATACAAGGAAGTACACAAGTCATAAGTTACAGATTGATTAATTTTCACAAATAACACCCATGTGACTAGCATGCAGAGGAGGAAATTTAACATCATTAGAAATGATGGGATTTTAATTGGGATTATATTGAATTTGTGACTCAGTGTGAGGAAATAAAAATATTGAATCTTCTAATCTATAGATGTATTTTATACCATTCCAATTGTTCATGTCTTCATTGTATTTCTCAACAATTTTCCACACTTTACAGTGTATAGATCTTGTACATCTTTCATTAAACTTTGGAGTTTGATGTTCCTTGATGCCATTTTTATTGTTTTGCTTTTTTTTTTTTTTAATTAAGTAGTCTCTACACCCAACATGGGGCTCAAACCCACGACTCTGAGATCAAGAGTCCTGTGCTTTTCTGACTGAGGCAGCCAGACATTTTAAATGGTATCTTTACAGTAAGGTAATATTTTAATTACTTGTTTGTGGCATCTAGGATTACACTTGAGTTTTTTCCTTGAGGTTGTACCAAGTAATCTTGCTAAATTGACTAATTTATTCTAGCACATTAGCTACAGATCATTTTAAATCATATAACCACATAAACATGTAACCTCTGAATATGGCAATTGCATTTCTCCCTTTCCAATCCTTATGCCTTTGTTTTTATATTTTTCATGCATTATTGCCCTGGATAGGACCTCCCTAAAATCTTGAGTAAAACTGGTGATAATAAGCAGACTTGTCTTGTTTCTCATCTCGAGGGGGTAAGTTTTCAATATTCCACCGGTAGTTATCACATTTGCTTCAGTTTTGTGAGGGTTTTTTTTTGGTTTGTTTTTTGTTTTTTGGGTTTTTTTTTTTTTATCATATATGGTAAATTTTGTCCAATGGCATTTCTGTGTAGTTTGGGATAATCCTGTGGTTTTATTCCTTTGTTTTCTTAACTTTGTTTGATTTCTAAATGATACAAACTATGACTTTATTCTTGTATTAAACATTATTTGTTCATGTGTATCACAGTTGATACATCTTACAATCAGTTTGCTAAGCATCCTATTTCTTTTGCATTTGGTCATGAAAGAGAAACCTTTGATTTTACTCTCCTGTAAAATCCTTGTCAGCTTGGTGTAACATTTCAAATGGGTCAAATTTAACCTTACTGGAAGTTTTTTACTGCTTTTATTTTCTGGAAGAGGTAGTGCAAGATCGGTGTTATTTCTTTCTCTCTTATATGGAAAAGTTCACAACTTCAGGGACCACTACCAGGGTAGGGAATTCATTTGCAAGAAGATTTCTCTTTACAGACTCAATTTATTTAATAAATATATGATTAATAAGATTTCCTTTCTTACGTTTTCTTTTTTAAAGTGTGTTTTCCTTAGAATTTTATCATTTCATCTTATGTCAAATTTATTGGATACAACTGCTTATAATTCCATGTCTGTGCCTCTAGAATTTGTAGTGATGATCACCCTTATATTCTAAATATAGATTATGTGTGCCTTCTCTTTTTCCTCTCTCGGTCTCCCTAAGTGTTTATCAATTTTATTAACCTTTACAAAAAAGAAAACTTTTGGTTTTGTTGATATTCTCTTCATAATTTTTAAAATTCATTAAATTTTGTTTTTCATTTTATTGTTTTCTTTTATTTACTTCACTTTACTTTACCATTTTTTTCCCTAAAGTTTTGTGAGGAATAACCAGACCCTGATTTTTCCAGCATGTTCTCTTTTGCATTTAATGTAGGAAATTTTCTTTAGACACATGTCTTAGTCCATCCTATACATGAGAAAAGATTTATTGAGGTATAATTGATATATAATAAACCGTACAACTTTAAAATGTACGTGGTGATATGATTTGTACATATGTATATGCTCGTGAAACAAGATAATAACCACATCTGTTAACTGCCAAAATTTCCATATGGACCTGTATAATCACCTCTTCTGACTCCCCATGACCCCCTGTCTAGGCAATGAATACTTTTATACAAATATGTATATGGACATATGCTCTAATCACATCCTAAGATAAAGTAAATAAATTTTTCCAAATAATTGAATCATTTAATGCTCTCCCAGTAGTGTATGAAAGTCACAGTAACTCCACATCCTTGTCAGCCCTTGGAATGGTTAGTATTTTTAATTGTAGTCCTTCTAGTCGATGTACAGTGATATCTCACTGTCACTCTTAGTTGTATGGGTGTAATCAAGTCATTGATCTTTCTGTCCCAAACATCCTCAGTAAATGGAGAAAATCTAATATAGGCTGATCTTAATCCTTTTTTCCTTTCATTTTTGCATGTATACGTTATTTTTGATTGCAAACTAGGTTTTCTGTATGAAATACTGTGGAGAAAATTGGAGGCCAGGGAGCATTTTATTTTGCTTTTGAGGAGCAGTTAGTGTGGGAGTAATTCATCTCCTAACAATGAAGGATTGAGTCCTTTTGAAGCTGGGTGTCAGGTTTTGTGAGTTTTGTATTTCTGGTTCATGTTACATTTAGGGCATATCTTCTCAGAGATGTCAAATAATTTGTTGGATTGTTTCCCGTAGCCTTTCCTCCCTGATGTGTATCTGGTCCAATCTGTATTCCCTGCGCTGGTGAGATTGCTGGAAGCCTTGATCAGCTGCATAACTTTTCAACTACAACTTTCTGCTTAGCATTTTGCATCCTCAATTATCTCTCTTCAGTTAGCAAAGGACTTAACAGGAGAAAGTGGTACCAAATTTGTGTCTCACCACTTGGGCTTCTCCTTTGTCTGAAATCCTGTCTCTTCCTTGGCATTTTGGTGCCTTTGAATAATATCTGTAAGATCATCTAGCTTTTCTAGTTTTTCTCAGCAGGGTGGTTGGGCTGAAATGGCTGTTCTGCCATTACTGGAAGCAGACATTGCTACAAATACTATTTTAAAAAAATATGTATTAATTTGTAATAGCTTTGCTTTTTAAAGCCAAGTAATCCAAGCTAGATATTAAGGTTAACAAATTCCCTCAAGGCAAATGTTCTTCTTGAGGATTCAGTCCTTTTTGTTATCATTTGCTTAATTTCCCTCTATCTAAATTTTTTGCTGAATCCATAAATGTTTTCTCAGTTCCCAACATGTGCCAAGTATGACTGATCTATTGAAAGAACATTATTGGGTTACTCTCTAATGTGAAAACAGTCAAGTAGATAAGGAGATATATTAGAGAAAATAAGGGCTAAGAGAACACGTATGTACATGCTCTTGTACTTGCTTAAATTAACGACACCCTATCATATATTAAGTCTCAAACTATGTACTAAGGATTTCAAAAAGATTTTACCAAACAAATTACAATCTCTGACCAAGTCAGTCGGCCTGTCTATTTATCTATCTGATAAAAACCACCTAAATGTCCATCATTTGAAAATAAATGAACCAGAATTATGCATGTCAACATGGATGAATCTCAGAAACATAATATTGAGCCAAAATAAACAAAGGCAGTGGCATGATATATACTCATTTATATATTCGAGACGCTTGACTGATCAAGGCCGACTAGGTAAATAAGACCACCTGTAAACTTGAAATGCCGGAAGAGAGAAAGAGAGATTGAACACTAACAAAGGGCAATGATCTATCAGAAATTTTTCAAAGTGAGCATCCATAGAATTCAGCTCTTTCCCCTTGAGTAATCTGTAGCTTCAGGTACCTTACTTAGAGGCAAAACAATGAACAGAGCGTCCAATAAACTCACCAGACCACAGGGTAAACCAGATTTCAGGATTTGCTAATCAGTGTCTATGTGTGGTGGAACGCAGAACAGGAGGGTGTAAATTCTGCTGGGTTTGGATGGGATACTGAGGACTATGGTTTGAGAGCAATTGACCAATTCTTACCAGGCTCAACTTTGAGTCATTTGAATCTCTGGATTAATTAGTTCTGAAAATGATAGTGCCGATAGTTGCTCAGACAAAGTGAAATTAAATTTGAATTATCTCTAAGATTTTCATATATAATTCTGGCATACAGTTAAAAATGATGAGCATAGGGGCGCCTGAGTGGCTCAGCCATTAAGCATCTGCCTTTGACTCAGGTCATAATCCCCGGGTCCTGGGATCCAGCCCCACATCGGGTGGGCTCCCTGCTTGGCGGGAAGCCAACTTCTCCCTCTCCCACTCCCCTTGCTTGTGTTCCCTCTCTCCCTGTCTCTCTCTGTCAAATAAATAAACAAAATCTTTAAAAAAAATTGATGAGGGTAAGTAAGAGACAGGAACATGTGACCAAAATGCAATTGAAAAAATAGGTAATGGAAATAGAAACAAAAGGAACCCAGGTAAAAGATCTGTCAGATATGCATTAAAATGCTTAACATGTTCAAACAAACCGTTGAAAAAATTAAGAATTTTAGCAGAGAAGTGAAAATTATTTAAAAAATAGGATATCGTTTCATGTACTTTGAAGTAAAACGTCCGTCTATATCTCCGGTTATACTGTTTCTTGAAGTCAGCTTTGTTGGCATTAATGTACCAAATCAAGCTTTCTTATGTTTAATTTTACATGACTTATTATTTTTTATATTATCACTTTCATGCTGTGTGTTGCAATTCAAGTTACTTTACATGTAAACACATAATTGGGACTTGCTTTTTTTCTAGTCTGAAAAACTCCATTTTAATTAGAATGATTAGGTCTTCTTAAATTTAATATTATTATTAATACAGTTTGTTTTAAAGTTGGCCAACTTACCCTTCATTTTCTATTTTGCCATTTCTTTTATTTCTCTGTTCCTCCCTTTGTGCCAACTTTTTTGTTTATTGAATTTTTTTAATTGTTCAATTTAAATTCCTCTTGTGATTTTTACCTGTGGCTGTTTAAAAACATGTCCACACATTCTTTAACACTTTTTGCCTCAAGAGATGGGTTTTATGACTCCTCCCAGGATTCTGGACCAAGCTTAGCAAGGCTTTGTAACCAATACAACGCAACAGTTGCAATGCTACATAAATTCCTGGGCTAAAATTGCAGCCAACTGACATTACCAATTGCCACCAGCAGAGGGCGCCATCTTGACCCTCCACAGGGCGCTCTTCACGCATTTCCGTGGTTCTCACTTTCTCTCAAGTGCCCTTTCCCTTCAACCTCTAGAACTTCCGGTAGCAACGTAGATTACAGGTTGTCCTCTAAAAAATTGTCTTAGGTTTGTTTATGTCAGTGTGTCTTAATTCACTGTCGTATCTTAATTCATTTTCGCGTCTTAATTCACTCTCAGTTTTCGGAGATAATTTTGCTGGATATAGAATGTTATTGACAATTTCGTTGTTTATTTCGGAATTGAAAAATTCTGCTCTGTTATCTCCGGTTCTCTATGAATTCTGTTGAGAAGGCAGCCATCTTTTAAATCATGGTTCCTGCGGAGGTAACGTACCTTTTCAGAAGTCTCGACTTTGGACAGTTCATTAATATTCTTTATATTTCATATAAGTGCCTAATATATGGTTTACTACTAAAATATTTTAAGACTTAAATTTCCATTTTGTCTATCCAAAATTTTCCATTTGTATAAATAAAAGGGTAATTTATTGGATTGACAATAGCAAAAAAATACAGCAAAAGCAAAAATATATATATATATATATATATATACAGCTTATATGAAAAATAGCAAAAGCCAAAACATCTTTTTCTTATTAAAATACATACAAATACCTGCATAGATTATATACAAATTAAAACAATTTAAGCACTTTCATAAGCAAAATATAGAAATGGTTTGTTGCTATAATTGTTCTGATACTAACACTGAACTCGAGAAACCGTAAGGTAAGACTCTTAAAAATGAGGAAGTGACACATTATTACCTAGAGCAAGATATTTATATCTGCTATAGTTATGTATTGAATAATAAATCCTGCTTTGGGAAACATACTCTGTTGGTGAAATGATTTATATAAATAAAGGACATATCAAAACCAATTCAGTAATGGAATATATAGAATGTGAGTGAAGTAACAAGTTTATGCATATACATACACATATAGGCGTGTACTTAGTAGGTAATAATTTTGTATTCAAATAGTTATGAAGTGTATACCCTAAGAAATTGTATTAATAAAATGAATGTGATATGTACAAAAATAAGTATTAATTGGCAATTAGTATACAATAAGCTTAATACTCAGTGGAAAATTAAATGAATACCAAGATAATAAACTTTTCTATACATTGATACCAGAGTTTGGAGGGAGTATAAAATGGTACTTAGTTTTTGGAAATTAATTTGCTTTTTTACTGATATTTTAAATTTACCTCCCCATTTCTATATAATTGCCTTTCTGTGACAGAACTTGTCAAACATGTGCATAAAAATATAGATATGAAAAGGCAAAACAGCTATTTTCAATAGACTATATTGTGTTCATTCTATAAATGCTTTGCAGATTTTACATCCAATCAGATTGTAAATAATTGCAGAAAATATCTCCAGGACTTATTTTTAATAAAAAAGCAAACAAATTATAATTTATTTCACATGTGTTCACAAGTATTAATTATATAAATGCGTAGTTGTATGCATATTTGTTACATTCCACTCCACTGCTTATTATAGCTACTTCTGTGAAAGGATATGTATGTGCTTTTTTCTGGAACTTTTACACTGAATGCATACCTTATGTGTAATTAGTAGAATAAAATAAATTGTCAAATGATAGCATATTACTAATGATTCTTTTGAACCACCTACTTTTTTTAATTTTTAAAAGTAGTACAAGACAGTAATAAGTTATGCTTAGAGCAAGAATTAGAACAGAGCTACTAGATAAGAAAGAAATAATAAGAAGAAATATAGAAAATTTACATGTGAACGTTTATAAGAAGGTGACCTGTAATTAGTCATTAAAATCACTAAACTGGGGGCCATCAGTGAAATTGTCATGAAGAATGTTCTTTTTACTATTATATTAGGATTAAATGTCAAGTATAATGTAGAGTTTATTTAATATTCAGGGGACTTTGTTGTCATATCAGAAAAAATGGCAACAATAATTAGGGTTAAAATTCTCTCAATTTTTATCTGATCAGTGTATGGAAAAAGACTTAACACAATAAACTTGCTGTATAGGGTTTTCACATTAATAAGATGTGTACAAAATGTTCAGTGAGAATTGCTGTTCTCAGAAAAATGTGTTTAGGTTTAACTGTATAAGATCCAGCAATATTGCTAAATGCATTTATTAATTCTAATTTATTACATGTAGAATGTTTTTAGACATTCTGGAAACATGTACATACAGTCTGTGAATAAGGACAGGTTCACTTATGTCTTTCCATTTATGCATTTTTTAAATTTTTTCCTGCGTTAATGGCTTTTGACTTCCATAAAGTATTGAATAGAACTGGTAATAGTAGGCATCCTTGCCTCCATCCTGATCACAGGTGCTGTTTTTCAGTACTGCATCGGTAATGATGATATTTGCTATTACTTTTCTGAGATTTTTAAAAACTGGTTAACTGGAAGGAAAATTTACCAAATGGTTTCTCTGTGTCTGTTGTGATAGTGCCATGATTTTGTCTTTTGTTAAAGAGATTTGATTTTAAAATGTTGAGCCAGTAAGAATTTATACTTGGATTAAACCCACTATGTTCATGGGGTTTTATAATTGAAGGGTGTTTCAATTCCATTTTTCAAAAATGAGGGTTTTTTCTTAATTTGTTGTGATGCATATCAACTACTGATTTTTTTTTAAGATTTTATTTATTTATTTGAGAAAGAGAGAGCCTGAGCATGAGCAGGGAAAGGGGCAGAGGGAGGGGCAGAAGGAGAAACAGGCACCTTGCTCAGTAGGGAGCCTGACGTGGGTCTTGGTCACAAGGTTCTGGGATCATGACCTGGGCTGAAGGCAGACATTTGACTGACTGAGCCACCCAGGTGCCCCAACCACTGATTTTTTTTTCTTTCTTGTAATATCAGTTTATTATAAAATTTATAGGGATCTCATTCAACATTTTGCTGAGTGTTTTCACTATTTCTGTTCTAAAGAAGAGGTTGTAAAAGATTGTGCAAGAAACATATTTGTTATTTGTTTATGAATTTTATGGAGAAGTTCACAAAATTCATCATCAAGCCCTAGAAATCATTTGTAGGAAGGATTTAAATTATGGATACAATTTAATTAAAACATACAGGATTTTCTAAATTTCTTGTTTTGTGAAACTGTGTTTTTCTGGAATTTTGTCACGTATAACTTAAAATATTATGTAAGCATCTCAAGCATGTATGGTGATGATCTACTCTATAGTCCTCTGTGTGTGTGTGGTCAGTTTTGCCAGGATTTATTATCTTTGAAACTCCTCCCCTCAAAATTAACAACTTTGGATTTGTTGATCTTAACTTTGAAGGTTTTTTGAATTTCATTAACTGGTTTTAATTTTCTTTTATTTCTATTATTCTTTTTATTTAAATCAGCTCTTGTGTCCTCAATTTTTAAGGTGGATTATCAGATCTTAAATTTTCACAATTTCTTCTTTTGCTTTTAATGCTATACTGTTTCTTTAGACATGTTTTGAAGGATCCCACACATTTTTAACAGCTTTTTTTAGGTATGGTTGAGTTAAAGTAAACTGCACAACATTAAAATAATACAAGTTTTGATGTATGTATATATTGTTGAAACCATCACCACAATTACAGTGATGAACATATTCATCCCCCTCTCGGGTTTCCATTTGCATCTTTAGATTTCCCACCTTCCGGTCCTGCCTGAGCCCTTCCCTCTTTTCCTTATGTCCTTACGTCCTTATGGATGTTTAATATAATTCATTGTGTGCATATACACTTTCATTTTTCTTGGATAAACATCAGGGAATGGAATGGAATGGTTGAGTCACATGATATGTGTATCTTTAAGATACTTTAGAAAATGCCGAAGTGATTTGTAATCTGGTTACATCATTTTACATCCTACTAGCAGTGTATGAGTGGCACTGTTGCTCTGTATTAATTGTTGGCACTTGTTACAGTTAGTATTTTTAATGGTAGTGCTTCTGATACATGTGGGGTGGTATCTCAGTGTCACTAAATTGTGTGGGTGTAACTAAATCATTGTTCTGTCCCAGGAATCTGTAGTAAATGGAAAAAATGGTTTGCGGGCCTGATGCTACTGATCCTTTCGTTTCCATTCATATTTTACGTGCATAGTTATTTTTATTGCATGCAGGAATGTATATATGAAATATTATAGAGGTAATTGGAGATCCTGTGTGATTGTATCTTCCTCCAGGGAGCATTATCTTTTGCTTTTGGGAGGCAGCTGGGTAGGAAAGCTCTTCTCATTACAACCATGATTGAGCCTTTTGAAGCTGGGTCTCAGGTTTTGTGAGTAGTTTTCTATTTCAGGTTCATATTGATATTTAGAGCCTTACGGATGTTAAATTAACACTGGGTTGTTTGCCAGATCTGTGTGCCACAGTGGGCCCTGAACCCAGTCTGTGACCCCTGGGTTGGTGAGACTACAGGAAACACTGATCAGCTGCTTACCTTGTCAGTTATAATTGTTCTCTTAGCATCAGGTGTTCTCAATCACTTCCTTTAAATCAGCAAAAGCTTTGTGGGTAGAAGGGGTAGCAGAGGAACGCCTGGGTGGTTCAGTCGGTTAAGTTTCTGCCTTAGGCTCAGGTCATGGGACCGGGGTCCTGGGATGGCACCCATCAACCTGCGTAGGGCTCTCTGATCAGTGGGGAGCCTGCTTCTCCCTTCCCCCCACCCCCATACTCTCTCTTGTGCTCTCTCTCTCAAATAAATAAATAAAAATCTTAAAAAAAAAAAAAGGCGGGGGCAGGTAGCAGATTTGTGTTTCATCACCTGGGCTTCTCCTCTGGGTCCAGTTTTTTCAAATGCTTGCTTCTTTGGGTTTATGGTGCCTTTGAACAAAATGTTTAATCTTCCAGCTTTCTTGGTTTTTCTCAGCAGGATGGCTGGGAAGAAATGGTTAGTCTACCATTACTGGAAGAAGACAGCTCTGCACATACTAGTTTTTGAAATATATTTTAGTTTTAGTTATTCTTCCTCCTATATCTAATTACCCAGTCTTTCACCAAAATGTTTCTTTCATTTCCTACCTGCACCAGGTACATGTAGTTACTTGCAGAAAGATTACTGAAGTGTAGTCTAATGGAAAACAGACAAGTATGGGGTATATTATAGAAGATAAGTTTTGTCCTAATTTTTTTATGTGTAATAATAACCAGAAGGTTACCTATACCTGGTTTCTATTAAATTTACTGGTTACCGAAAGGACTGGCATACGAATCTTTAAATTATCTTGATCTTAGAGTTAGGATAGTACCTGTTTATATATATGTTCTTTTGTCACATATTTTGTTTAAATATTCTTATTTGAAAACTTAAATTGATTATATGTAATTTAGTTTTGCCCTTTAATTTTCTTAGATTAAGTATGTATTCAGCTAAAAGGAAAAATCTTAAGCTTACAGTTTGATTTTGTAAATTACGTCTTTTACATCAGAAATACTATTTATCATTTTTAGTTCAAAGAATCAGCTTTTTAAAAGGAAGTAATAGAAAGAAGTAATCTTTTCTATTTATCCACATGGTTCTCCTATCCACCGCTCTTCTCTCCTTTCTGTAATTTCCATCAGGTATTTTTTTCCATTTGGCCTGAAGAGCTTTCTGTAGCATTATGTATTATTTTTTTGGACAGGGACAAATTGTCTCAAGTCTGTTTATGTGTCTGTGTCTTATTTCACTCTCACTTTGGAAGGATGGTTTGGTGGATAAAGAATTCTGGGTTAATAGTTTTATTTTTTTTCTTTCAGCATTGGAAACATGCTGCTCCATTTTCGCCATTTCTCCAAGGATTCCTTTGAGAACACAGTCATCATTTGAATCATCGTTCTTGGTAGGTAAGGTGCTTTATCTTTCAGTTTTTGCTGGTATACATTTGTATACTTCACTAGTACCTGTATATTTCAGTTAGATGTCTAATATATATTTTACTGATAAAATATTTAAAAAATTTAATAGCTATTTTATCAATCCAAATTTTTCCATTCAAGTAAATAACGATAACTTATTAGATTGACAATAGCAACAAAACAAAAGCCAAAAAAGAAAAAGCTTATGTGAAAAAATATTTTACAAAAGCCAAATATCCAATTTTTATTTCTCATTAAAATACATAAAAATAGCTTCATATATTATATATAAATTAAAATGAGTTATGCAGATTCCCATGCAAAATATTAAAAAGTGCCATTTTCATTTCTAATTTGATGCTAATATTGACATGTATGAGAACAAATAACACTCTAGATAAATAATAATGAAATCATACATACTACTTAAGGCAAAATATTTTGTATTTATAGTAACTGTATAATACACAATAATATTCAATTTGGCAGACGTAGTCTTTATCTGAAACGATTTATATAAATACATATCAGAATAAATTCCTAACAGGCAATGTATATGTAAGTGAAAATAACAAGGATAATGTGTGTGTATATATATATGATTAATATAGAATAAAATTGGTATATCAAATATTTATGAGATGATTGACTATTTAATGAATGGAATAATAAAATAATCAAACAACTCTGGAAATACATGAAGACTGTCCAAAGGACTACAAGAAAATACTACTTGATCAGAACTTGCTATAGCAAGGGAGTCAGCCAGCATCACCTATATTTGGCAGAGACTCAAAGGCAGGCAGTGGAGTGTGAAAGCTTATAGTGGAAAAAAGGGAAGACCTCGGGTGTGTTCTGATTAGAGGTTGTTGGCTTAGGGAAGGTAGAGGCAGGCTAACTAGAAGTGGTATATTGTATATGTTTGGTTAAGGGATCATATTTGGCTTCTTCTTGTTCTTCCTAAATTGGAAGCAGGGACAAAATCTAAAGATGTTGGCAAAATGAGAAAGGAAAAATACAATAAAAAATATAAAGAAGCTTTGTAGAAAGAATAGTTTGTGATCCACTTAAAAAAAAAAGCCAAAAGCTGTTCTCTAATTTGTCAGTGAGATCAATAAACTAGAGGCCATAAGTAAACTTCACAAAGAATACTCTTTTCATATTTCCTTTGGATTAAATGTCAAGTCTATTACCAATTTTATTTTGTATCTTGGAGTGTCTATTGGTCATGGTATCAGGGGAAAAATGACAACAGTAATCAGGGTTATAATGACACTGAAGATTATCTTAAAGATATTGAGAAAACCTTAAAAAAATAGAATTTGTCAAATAGGGTTTCATGCCGTTTCTTAAAATATGTATAGAAAATTCTCAGAAAAATATGTTTATGTTTAACTGTATGGTATCCATCAATCTTGAGAAATCTGCTTATTAATTGTAATATTTTAACAGTAGCCACCTATGGGTCAGAATATGTTATTGACGATGAGTTTGTGGTAATTAGTTTGGAAATATAACCATGCAATTTGTGAAAAAAGTCAAATTAATTTCTTCCTTTTCAGTATTACTCCTTTATTTTCTTTTTTACTTGCATTATGACCCTAGCTAGGACCTCCCTAAAATATTGAATAGAACTGGTGATAACAAGCGTCCTTTTCTGAGTCTTTTTTCTCAGGGACAGGTTTTCAGCATTTCACCAGCAGGTATGGGATTTGCTGTAGCTTTCTGAGTATTTTTTTAAATTAATAAATGAGTGGTAGATTATGTCAAATGACTTCTCTGTATCTATTGTGATAGTAATATTTTATTCCTCTGTTTGCCACAGTGGTTTGATTTCGAAATGATTATACAATAATCTTTTCTTGGGTGAAACTCCATTTGTTCATAGGTTACTGTAATTGAAATATCTTTGGCTTCTGTTTGCAAGGGAAAAGCTTTACATTTTATTTATTTGGTTTTTGTGTTTTGTCATGAGGCATACAAACTTTTAATAGTCTTTATGTGTAATGTCCTTATCTGTTTGGTATAAACTTTATAAGGGTCTCCTAAAACATTTGAGAGTGTTATGACTGTTAGAAACCTATGGAAGAGATTGTACATGTTTGCCATTTGTCTTTCTTAAATACATGGAAAAGATCAGGAATTGAGACATCAGAGCATTGAATTCATTTGTAGGGAAGTTCTCAATACAGATGCATTTTATGCAGTAAATACGGAATTTTCGAGATCTCCTAGTTTACCCATTTGTTAAGTGTTTCTTTTTTGTAATGTCATGATATCATGTAATTTGAAATATAGTGGCATAAGTTTCATTGTAGTATAGTGTATGTGTCTCCAGGATCTATAGTGATAATCCCCTCTATATTCCTGTTCTTGATAATGTATGTCTCCTTGTTATCGTTGTCGTGGTCATTATCTTCCTCCTCCTCCTCCTCCTCCTTTTCCTCCTCTAGTTCTTCCCCTCTGCCTCGTCTTCCTCTCCCTCTGCCTCTTTCTCCCTCTCCCCCCATTCTTCCTTCTTTTTGGTCAGTCTTGCCAAGGTTTCTCAATTTTTTTTAACCTTTAAAAAATAACAACTCTTTAGTATTGTTGACCATTTAATTTTTTTCAGTTTGATTAATCTTAATTTTTTTAATGTTTCAGGCTTTGGTCTATATTCCTGCTTTATTTTCTAATTTTGTGAAGTATATTATCGAATTTTAAATTTTCAAGATTTAGCCTTTTGCATTAATGGTATAAATTTTCCCTTAGGCATATGCTTTGATGCATCTACACAATTTTTAATAGCTTCAGTGAGGTATAGTAGATTTAAAATAGACTGCACACAGATGATTGGATTAAGAAGTTGTGGTCCATATATACAATGGAATATTACTCAGCAATCAGAAAGAATGAGTTCTCAACATTTGCTACAACATGGACGGCACTGGAGGAGATAATGCTTAGTGAAATAAGTCAAACAGAGAAAAACAACTATCATATGATTTCTCTCATCTATGGAACATAAGAACTAGAATGATCAGTAGGGGAAGAAAGGGATAAAGAAAGGGGGGGTAATCAGCAGGGGGAATGAAACATGAGAGACTATGGACTATGAGAAACAAACTGAGGGCTACAGAGGGGAGGGGGGTGGGGGAATGGGATAGACCGGTGATGGGTAGTAAGGAGGGCACATATTGCATGGTGCACTGGGTGTTATACACAACTAATGAATCATCGAGCCTTACATCGAAAACCGGGGATGTACTGTATGGTGACTAACATAATATAATAAAAAATCATTATAAAAAAAAAATAAAAAAAAATAAAATAGACTGCACAATTTTAAAATAGTGTATTTTGAGATATGTATGTACTTAGGAAATTATCACCACAGTTAAGATAATGTAATTATCCATCGCCTCTCACGCAGCTTCCTTGTTCACCATTGTATTTTCCCTCCCTGTTCCTACCCAAGCTGTCTCCCCCATTCATATGCTATGAACACTCTTGCAGATGTCTTTGTGTGAACATATACTTTTCTTTTTGTTTGTTTGTTGGAAAAAAGAAACATCAAAGAAAGGAATGGCTGGAACTCCTAAGAAGTGTATATTTAATTTTTTCTAGAATGTGTCAGAGTGTCCTATAATGTGATTGTACTGTTTTACATCCTACCAGTGGTGTGTGTCACATTTGGTCTACATGTGCCAGCACTTGTTACAGTTAGTATTTTCAGTTGGAGTCCTTCTAATCGGTGTGCGGTAGAATCTCACAGTCACTCTGAATTGCATGGCTATGATCAAATCTTAGGTCTTTTTGTCCCAAGTATCCAGTGAATGGAGAAAATGGGTCACAACTCTGAACCTGACTCTTTCCTTCCTATTATATTTTGCATGTATAGTTATTTTTTTATTGGGTGCTAGATTTTCAGTATGAAATACTATAGAGATAATTGGAGGCTCTGAGTGATTCTGTTTTTGTTCTGGGAGCATTTTCTTTTTGTTTTAAAAGTCAGGGTGGGGTAGTTCATCTTATCTCAGTCAGTAAGTGAGTCCCTTTGAAGCTCTATGTAATATTTTGTAAGGAATTTTCTATTTCTGGTTCATACTGGCACCAAGAACATAGCCCATTAGGGATGCCAGATCAATCGTTGGATTATTTTCCGATCCTTTCTGCCATCAGCTCTTGGGCTATTCATGGTCATTGGGCCATGAACCCAATTTATGTCCACTGAGTTTGTGAAATTGTTGGAAGCCCTGGTCAGCTGCTCAACTTCTGAGTTAAAACTTTCTAGTTAACACCTGGGGTTCTCAGTTCCTTTGAACCAGTAAAAAAGCCTTGAGGGAAAAAGGGTACCAAGTTGGGGTCTCACCACTTGGGCTTCTCTTCTAATTCAGATCCAGTTTCTTCAAATGCTTGCTTCCTTGGGTTTATGATACCTTCAAACAAAAGATATAATATCTTCCAGCTTTCCTTGTTTTTCTCAGCAAGGATAGTAGGACAGAAATGGCTGGTTTGCCATCATTAATGGAAGCAGACAGCTTCATATGTGCTATTTTTGGAATATATTTTTGTTTTCAGCTGTTTTTCCTTCTTTACCCAATTAATCCAACTTTTATATCAATAAAATAAAACAAATTTTATGATATTCATCTGCCCAAGTGGTGGAGCTTCTCTATTCTTATTTGGTTTATATATTCCAATTACATTTTTTCATTGATTGCCTAAGTGTTTCCCTAGTTCCCAACATGTGCCAGGTATGCATTATGTGGTGGAGGTACATCACTGAGGTATAGCCTAGTGGAAAACAAACAAGTAAATAAGAGTATACTGTATATTATAGGGGCGCCTGGGTGGCACAGTCAGTTAAGCATCTAGCTCTTGGTTTCGGCTCAAGTCGTGATCTCAGGGTCGTGAGATTGAACCCCATGTTGGGCTCCATGCTCAGCACAGAGTCTGCTTCACCTTCTCTCTTGCTCATGTTCTCTCTTTCATATAAATAAATAAATCTTTTTAAAAAAGAGTATATTGTATATTATAGACATGCTGTTGATAATTCGTTATGCAGCAATGGCAACCAGAATATCACTTACGCCACTTTTTATTATGTTCAGTAATTGCTCTAGGGACTTGTGTGTGACTTCTTCACTTATTTTGGCCTACTTCCAAGTAGGATTCTATCACATGGTGTAACAGTACAATCCATTTATTCCCCCTTTCCTTTGTTCTCTTTTTGTCATATATTTTAATTAAATATTTTATTGAAACTATTAATTATAATTTATACCTGCCTTATAATTTTGGTTAAGGGGTTAAAACACAGTTAAATAAACAAATCTTAAACTTCTAGTTTGATGAACTTTGCATATGATTTCATCTACGGTTCTACTTAACATTTTTGTTTCAAGAATCATTTTCTTTGAAATAATTTAAAATACTGCCTTTAATATTTCTCTAAATATTTTTCCTCCCAAGATCTCTCTCCTCCTTACTGTAGCCCTGTTTCTATCAGATGTCATTGTCCCTCTGCCTAAGGAACTTGGTGTAGCATTATTGATATTACAGGTTGGCCAGGATCAAATTGTCTAACGTTTGTTTATGTGGCTGTGTCATCTTATTTCACTGTCAGTTTGGAAGGATCGTTTTGCTAGATGTAGAATTCTAGCTTAAGTATTTCTTCTTTCAGCACTGGAAAGATGCTGGTGCATTTTGTCTGATTCTCCTTGGATTCTGTTGAGAAGGAAGCCATCATTTAAATCATCGTATCTGGCTATGTATGCAATGTATTTTTATTTCTTGGAAGTTCTTGGGAGCTGATTGGTGTACATTTGTTCACCTAACTGCTATTCCTTATATTTCATAGCAATATCAAATATATAGCTTACTAATATCATTTAAAACTTCAATAGCTATTTTGTCATTCCAAAATTTTCTATTTAAGTAAATAAAAAGATAACTGATTGGATGGATAAGAGCAAGAAAATAAAACCAAAATAAAAAATAGATAACGTTAAAAATATAAAAGCCCTCAAAAATAAAAAAAATAATAAAAATAAATAAATAAATAAATAAAAGCCCTAAAGTCCAATTTTTTTCAGTTAAGATAGTGAAACATTGGCACAGATTGTATACAAATTAAAATAGTTAAAGCAAAATTATGAGGAAAATATCAGAATAATTGTTATAATTGCTGATATATTGCTAATGTTGACATACATAAAATAATGTATAAGAACACATTAAAACTCTTGATAGAAAATAATAAAATGGCATTGGTAATACCTATAGTGAAATATTTTTTAAAAATATTTAATTTATTTATTTATTTTAGAGAGAGCATGCTTGTGAGCAGGGAGAGGATCAGAAGGGGAGGGAGAGGGAACAGGAGAGAATCCCAAGCAGACTCCGAGCTGAGTGTGGAACCTGACAGGGGCTTGATGTCATAACCCTGAGATCATGACCTGAGCCAAAACCAAGAGTCAGACACTTAACTGACTGAGCCACCCAGGTGCCCCATAGTAAAATATTTTATATATGCTATAATTGTATATAATAAAATATAATTCTTTTTTGAAAAATGGTTTATAGGTGAAGTAATTTATATATGGTACCTATCAGAATCAATTCAGTAACAGGAAATGTTTAGAACATAAATGACAGAAACAAGAATTTATGCATATATATAGGTCTAATATATAATGATTTTGGTATTCAAGTAATAATGACATGATAGCCTTTTTACAATTGGAAGTGGAATTAGTAAAATTCATAAGGATCTACACAAAAACAAGAATGAATTGGCAGTTAATATTAAATATGCTTAATACCTAGTAGAAATTATCTAGTAATTGTCTTTCTATGACTGTATGTGACAGAGCTTGTTAAACATGTGCATAAAAGTATGATACAAAAAGGCAAAACTATTTTTAAAATAATGTACCCTGTGTTAATACTGTATAATTTTTACACTTAATCAGGCATATCTTATATTACTGCAAAAGATATATTAAAGACATATTGCTAATAAAGAAAGCAAATTGTACTTTGTAGGTACAAGTACATGAATGTATTAGTTATATAAATATTTCTATATATGTTCGTATACACACTTCACTGCTAATCATGGTAACTTCTGTGAAGCGATATACATTTCTGGTTTTGGGAAATTTTACCCTGAGCATATGCCAAATTGATACTTAGTAGTAGAAAATCACTAATGATTTTTTGAAAGACCCACTCTTTCTTTTGTTAGGTAGTACAGAACAGATTAAAAAAGCTGTGTTTAAAACCAGAAATAGAACAGAGTTAAAGAAGAAAGAAGAAAATACATAAATAATTTACGTAAAAAAAATAATATAATGTAGTAGAACGTTTAGAAGTAGCTCACCTCTAATTAGTTGATGAGATCATTAACCTAGGCACCATAAGTAAAATTGGCATAATGAATGCTCTTTAGGTTGTTCCAAGAGGATTAGCAGGGGTTAGGAGTATAGGGAATGGGGAGTTACTATTTATCAAGTGTAGATTTTTGGTCTTACAATAGAAAGAAAAGGGTCTGGATGTTGGTTACATAAGAACATGAATGTGCTTATCACTGTTATACCGTACACTTAAAAATGGTTAAGATGGTAAATGTTATGCTATATGTATTTTAGCACAAATTGAAAAAAAAAAAAAACAATGGCAACCTGGTTTTTTAGGAAGTAGGAAAATTACAGTCAATATTGACAGGTCATGTGATAGAGTATGATATAACCATTAGATGTTATAATTGTACATGGTATAAGAAATCTTATGATACTTAAATTTTAAAACATTCACAATTCATATTTATAGACATTCAATCAAATATAAAAATGAAAATAAGTGAAATATTAAGATGTGTAGGACTGTATATAAACTTCTTGATGTTTTATTTATATTATTCTACAATAATAATATTTCTGAAATAAAATTGGTACTACATCTCCAAAAAAAAAAAAAGTTGTTCCATGAGGATTAAATAGCAAATATATTGGGAGGTTTGTCATGTATTTGGGGGCCTCTATTACAATGGTAGTAGAAAAAATGAAACAATAATGAGAGTTATGACTCTTGAATTTTCTCTGATACGTATATAGAAAAAAATCTTTAAAATATGACCTTGTAGCATTTCATGCTATTTCTTAGGAGATGTATAATAAAGTTTAGTAAGAATCGTTACTCTCAGAGAAATATGTTTAGGTATAACTCTATGGAATTATTCAATCTTGCTAAATTTACTTATCAATTCTAATAAATTACTTATAGACTGCTTTTCCATAGCCTGGAAACATGATTGTCTGATCTGCAAGTAAAGGTGCCTTCTTTTCTTTTCATTCTTTACAATTTTTATGCATTTTCTCTTTTTCTTGCATTTTCTTCCGGCTATGACTGTTCTAAAATATTGAATGATGATAGTAGTAGGCATTCTTACCTCTTGTTAATCACCTCAGGGGAAGGTTTTTGAATTTCACCATTAATTATATTTGCTGCTGGTTTAGAGGGTTTCTTTTTTTTAACATAACTAAATGGTAAATTTAGTTATATGGTTTCTCAGCATCAGTGGTGATGGCAACATAATTCTGTCCTTTGATTTGTTGAAGTATGTAGTTTCATTCCAGAATGTTAACCCAAAAAATAATTCATTCTTGGATTCTACCAATTTGTTCATGGACTTAGTAGTGTCAGTATCTTTGGGTTCTGTTTGTCAATTGTAAGTTGTTGTTGTTGTTGTTGTTGTTTTTCAGCCAATGAGTGGTGTGGTTTCCTGAGGAATATAAATATTTGTTTTTACTTTTTTGTAATATCTTTGTCATCATGGTGTGAAGTTTATAAAGTTCACATGAAACATTTTGGGAAGCATTTGTGCTGTTATTTGGAAGAGCTTATACAAGACTGGTGTCATTTTTTAAAAATTATATGCAAGGTGCATGACTTCAGGCACCAACGCTTGGAATTTATTTGTAAAAAATATTTTTTTGATATGGACGCAGCTAATTTATGACATGCAGGACAATTGAGATTCCCTAAGTTGTTTTTTCTTTTAAATTTGTTAAGCTGCGTTTTCCTAGAACATTCTCATTTTGTATAATATCAAGCTTACTGGCATAAATTTTCTTATATAATTATGTATGTGTCTCCGGGATATGGAGTGAGGATTTCCTTTACAGTGCTGCTGTTGATTATATCTTTTGTTATCCTTAATCAGTCTGGCTGGGAGTTATCAATTATTTTTTAAACCTTTATGAAAATAAATATCTTCAGGTTTGTCCATTTCTCTTTACAGTTTTTAAAATATAATTCTCACTGTCCTTAATTTTATTGTTTTATGTTCTCACCTTTTTCCATTAGAGCTCTTAGCTTATTAATCGTAGTTCTTAAAAATTTCTGGTCTGATAATTCTAAAGTACCTGCCATACCTGAATCTAGGTTTGATGCTTTTTGATGCTCTGTCTCTTCAAATTTTTTTTTTTTTGCCTTCAGCATGTCTTTTACTTTTCTGTTGAAAGGCAGACACAGTGTATTGGGTTAAAAAAAAAAAAAAAGCTGAGGTAAATAGACCACTAGTGTAAGGTTTTATGTTTCTCTGGTAAAGAGGTAGACTATTAGCTGTAGCTGTAGGTGTCATAGGCCAAAATTTCCTCTGGTGTGCTTGTTTTGTTTCCCTTGTTGTCTTTGAGTTTCCCTAGAGACTTCCTTAATAAGGTCTGGGATGTACAAGTCTTTCCACTGTGAAATACCCTTGCTACTGGCTCCAGTGGTGGGCTTATGCTTCTAGGCTTCCACTCCATTAAGCTGTGATTCTCAGTGTTTGCCTGTCTCTCCAATATTTGGGAGGTAGCATTTGGTCCTGCAAAATCAATTCTCTGATGATTAAGAATTGTTGATTTTCACTTTGTCAGCTTTTTTCTTATTGTGAGAATGAGAATGAGGACCTTCAAGCCTCTTAACATGTCAACTAGAAACCGGAAGTCTTCACTATTTTATTTCTATATGTTTTTGGTATTAAATTACTGCTTTTTAAACAAAATCTTGAGATATATTAGCAAATCATGAATTTTCAGGAGTACATTTTGCATTTATTGGTTATAAGTGTCCTTTTAAGATATATATTGGTATATCTTACACTTGACAACAGATTATTGGAATGTATTGAATTTAAATAGATTTTATAATTTTAAACAATGTATTTTTTCATGTATGTATGTATATTTATATATGTGGATATACATAAATATATATATACATATACATATATATATACGTATATATGTATATGTATATGTATATATACCATTACCAAAAGCTAGATAACATAAATATCCATGGCTATACTCAAGGTTTGTTGTGAAGTTTTGGATTTCCCTTTCCTTATTCTGCCCCATGATGTTTATATTATTGTAGAAATCTTTGTATGTATATTTTTATTTTCTTACATAAACATCCAAGGAATGGTATGTGTGCATTACCTGGTGTGTATATTTCAAATGTTTTAGAAAATGTCAAAGTGTTTTGCATCTTGATTGCATCGTTTTATTCTGTTAGCAGTATATGAGACCCACAGGTGCTCTGTATCCTTGCCAGGACTTGTTATAGTCATTATTTTTCATTGCAGCCCTTCTAATGGGTGTGTGGTGGTGTCTCAGTGTGGTTTGGTTTGTAAACCAGTAGTTCTCTTTCTCTTATATAGATCTTTGTGTCTGTCCATTTACCGGTACCACATTTTCTTGATAACTGTAGCTATACGAAACATTTTGAAACTGTGTATTATGATTCTGCCAACTTTATTTTTAATCTTCAAAGTTGTTTTATCTATTCTAGTTCCTTTGTCTTTCCATATAAATATTAGAACCATCCCCTCAATATCTTAAAAAAACTTCTGATGATTTCTTTAGGAATTATATTAAACCAGTATATTGATTAGAGGAGAAACGAAATCTTGCTACGTTCAGTCTTCTCATCCATGAATGTGGCATGTCTGTGCATTGGTTTAGATTGGCTTTGATTTTTTTTTTATCATTGCCATGAACTTTTAGCATAGAAGGCCATCACGTGTTTCACCTGATTTGCAACCAAGTATTTCACTTTATTTACCAATTATAAATTTTATTGTACTTTTAGTATGGTGTCTTACATAGTCATTGCTAATATATAAAAATACAATTGATTTTGTATCTTCCATCTAATAGCCTGTGTCCTTGATGAACTCAGTCATTACTTGTAGAAGCTTTTTATTTCTTCCATTGAGATCTGTATGCCTTTTAGCATTTTTTCTTTTTTTTTTTCTTTTTTAATTTACATCCCTGACTTACTTTCCAGCATTATATTAAGGAACAGTAGGGAAAGCAGACATACTTGCTCTGTTCCTAAACCTAGGGAGAGAGCATTTAATTTTTCACCAGTATACAGCTTAAGTAAAATATTAGCTGTGGGTTTCTTGTGGACGTTCTCTATCAAGTTTAAGAAGGCTTCTTCTGGGGGTGCCTGGGTGGCTCAGTCAGTTAAGCATACAACTCCTGATCTCAGCTCAGGTCTTGATCTCAGGGCGGTGAGTTCAAGTCCCATGCTGGGCTCCATTCTGGGGGTGAAGCCTACTTAAAAAAAAAAAAGTTTCCTCTGTATTTTTCAGTGGGTTTTTAAAAATCATGAATGGGTATTGAATTTAGTTAATTGTTTTTCTTCATAGATTGATAGAATCATGTTATTTTTTCTTTAGCTTGTTAATATGTAGAATTCAATGATTGATTTTCAAATATTGAAACAGCCTGATAATCCTGAAATTAAAACCACTTGGTCATGGTGGATAATCCTTTTATATATGACGGAATTCTGTTTGGTAATATTTTATTAAGGACTTTGTGCCTGTATTCAAGGGATATTAGTCTGTTGTTTTCTTTTATTGTATATATTATGTCCCAGTATTTGGCCTATTTTGGTGCATGTTTCATGGATTTGAAAAATATGGATATTCTGCATCTGTGAGGGGATGGCTGTATTCATCTTGATTAGGTCTTATAGGTTGATGGTGTTGTTGAGGTCTTTTTTATTATTGCTAATTCTACCTAGTTATTGTATAACTGTTGCAAAAGGGCACTTGAAATTTCCAGTAGTAATTACAGATCTTATATTTCTCCTTTCATGTTCATCAGTTTAGATTTACATATTTTTCAGAAAGATTTTTTTGGAGCATACACATTTAGGATTGCTATGTCCTCTTATAGGATTGACCCTTTTATCATTATATAATGTTCTTTTCTACCTCTGAGAATTTTGTTTGTTCAGAGTTTTATCTGATGTCAATATAACCATTTTTGCTCATTTTTATTATTACTGGCATATATATTTACCTATCCTTTTACTTTCAATATGCCTTTATCATTATATTTAAAATGAGGTTGTTGTAGACAGCAAATAGTTGAGTCATGAATTTTTAATTCAGTCTGCCAATGTCTGTCTTTTAGTTTGTGTATATATACCATTTATATTCATGTTATTACCTATAGGTTATAGCTTAAGTGATGAAAGGTATTGTTTTGGTTAGCTTGGCCTGCTGTAATAAAATCCCATGGACTAGGTGGCTTAAACAACAGAAGTTTATTTTCTCACGGTTCTGGAGGCTGAAAGTCCAAAATTAGAGTGCCAGCATGACTGGGTTCTGGTGAGAACTCTATTCCTGGCTTTCAGATGGTCACTTTCTCATTGTGTACTCACATGGCAAAGAGACAAGGAGAGAGATTGAGGGAGAGGGAGAGGGAGAGGGAAGGAGGAGGGAGGGAGGAAGAGAAGGAGGGAAAAAATAGGGGGAGAGGGAGGAAGGAAGGGAGAAAGAGAGAGGGAGAAGGGAGGGGCATGGAGAGGGCAGGTGAGAGAGTGATCCCTCTCTTCTGTCTTTTCCTATAAGGGCACTAATTAATCTCATGAGGACCTTACCCTTATAACCTCATCTAAACCTAATTATCTCCCAAAGGCCCTATCTTCAAGTACCACCACAGTGGGGGTTAGGGCTTCAACATATAAATTTTGGGAGGACACAATTCAGTCCACAGCAGTCATTAATCTCTACCAAGCCTCTTCTGTCACTGCTCCAGCAAGGAGGGGAGAGGTGCTTCATTACTTTGCAGGGGGGTTGAAGTCGAGGCTCTCCACGTGCTATCCATTAACCCACTGCTGGGGGGAGTGCTCTCTATCATTCATTAAGGATGAAAGTCCCAGCTGTTTATTGAGCCATCTCTGACAACATTGGAGGGCGCTTTGGGGTGATTCCTTATGTCCTGATGAGGCTGGAAATCTAGGCTTCTCACTAGCATCCATTTGCTGGCATGGATAAGGTTGGTGTTTAGCTGTAGTTATGTAGCTGTTATGGTTTTCTGTTTTGTTAAGTTTGCCTTTCCTAGCTCTTTGTCTACAGAAAGGAGGCTTTTGTTGTGGCTTTTTTGTGTCTGAACCTTTTGGAATTTCCAGGTTGCCATTTTTTTTTTCGGCTCTAACACCACAGTGTATGAGTCAAAACCAAAACAAATCAGAATGGGGGGCGGCGGAGAAAGGGAAAACACTGTTCTGTTGTTTATTGGGGCTGGGGTCCTTACCAGTCTCTCATCTTCTCTCCACCTTTCAGAGCTTTCATATATTTCTTTAACATGTAACATTCAGTTTTTCAGTTGTACCTAGGAGAAATGGGGAAAGTATGTCTATTCCACTTCCTTAGAAGCAGATCCCCAAAAGTTATTCTTTACCCAGTGATCTTCATAAGCAATAGATTTCCTTTTGCCATCATTTGCTTAATTATTTCCAGTCCAGTTATTTCATTTATCCCATAAATGTTTCTTCAGTTCCCACTACATGCCAGGTGTGGACCATGTGCTGCAGTTAACATTATTATTGAGACACAACCTCATGGGAAAACAGACAAGTTAATGTGGAATATATTATGAAAGATAAGTTTTGTAGTAATTTGTTATGTATTGCTACACTATTACCTATATATTTTTGTGTTATTTTAGGTGGCTTCTTAAGGGATTGGTATTCCATGAGAATTTGAATTCTTTACTTTGGATGTTATGTAGTATCATTTCCTGTAATACATAAGACCATTCCATCTTGGCAACATATATTTTACGTGCAAAATGATTTTTATAAACATACATTCCATCTTAATTAGGTACCATACAATATACAGAACATAAGTGAAGGCAATGAGTGTTTGTGTATCTCTCTATCTATGTATCTATCTATGGGCTTAATATATAACAATTTTGGTAATCAAGTAATTAGAAAATGATAGCATACTTAAAAAACAGAATTAGTAACATCTATCAAAGGATATATAAAAAATAAATATAAATGGGCAATTACCTATTAAGCATGCTTTATACTTGATGTAAATTATTTAAGTAATAATTAAGTAAATTATTTTTATCTTGATACCAAGTTATTGAAGGAGTATAAAATGGTAATGAGTTTTTAGAAAATATTTTGGTATTTTTTAGCAAAATTACAAATTTATCTATAGTTTACATAGTATTTGCTTTCTATGACTATATCAGACACAGATACTCACACACGTGCATTAAAATATGGATACATAAAAGTCAAAACAGCTATTTTTTGATAAATTATACTGTGTGTATACTATGAATACTATGCAATTTTTACAATTAGATGTAGATGTTACATATTGGGTAGATATTACAAAAGATATCTTCAGGGTATATTGCTAATAATGAAGAAATCAGATGGTAAATTACATGGAAATATGTGTATGGTTATGTAAATATATTCATGTTAATATGTGTACATCTGTTTATGTACACACTTCTCAGCTAATTACAATTACTTCTGGAAGGGTAATGTGTCATTATTTTTTTGAAAGTTTTACACTGTACATATACCACATATGTATGTTACTGACTGAATGTTTGTGCCCCTGAGTATTCATATGTTGAAACCTAACCCCCCCAGTGTGATGATTAGGAAGTGGGGACTTTGGAAGGTGATTAGGTCATGAAGGTGGAGCCCTCTTGAATAGAACTCATGCTCTTATAAGCAGAGACCCCAGTGAGCTACCTCATCTTTTTTACCATGTGACATTACAGGGAGAAAATGACCATCTATGAATCAGAAAGTGGGCTCTCACCAGAGACTGAATCTGATAGTGCCTTGATCTTGGAATTCCTAGCCTCCATAACTATGAGAAATTTCTGTTGTTCATAAGCTACCCAGTCTATGCTATTTAGTTATAGCAACCGGAAAGGACTGCGACAATGTGCGTAATTAAAGATACAAGTAAAAAGACACTTTATGATGACATATTAGTAATAATTTTTAAAGGAGCTATGCTTTGCTTTCTTATGTTTAAGTAGTAGGGAATGAGATAAGGCATTAGGAAGAAATACAGGAGATTTACAAAGTAGAGAGTAAAAATAATAAAAATAGAAACATGAGGAAAAATAATTTAATTTGTGAAGTTGAACTCTTAGTAACATCATTTAAACAGGGATCATTAGGAAATCAGTTACAAAGAATGATCTTTTTATTTTTCTACTAGAATTATCTGTTGTGTATTGTAAAGTTTATCTTACATTTTCAGGTCACTACTACCAGAATAGGAGTAAAAAAATGACAAGAATAAGGGTTAAAATCTCCTTGAGTTTTATCTGATCAATATATGAAAAAAAGCCTTAAAAATATAAACTTTTAGTATAGGGTTTTCGTGCCATGTCTTTTGATGTATACAAAAAGGTTAGTAACAATTTCTGAGAAGAATGTATTAGCACTTAATTTGTGGAATCCAAAACTCTTGCTAAGTTTACTGTTTAACTTCAGAGGGAGGTTTTTCAGTATTTTATCAGTGGATATTGTATTTGCTGCAATTTTTGAGGTTTTTTAAAAGTCATGACTTGATGGCAAATTTGGTCATATTTATTGTGATTTCCCCCCCTTTTTTTTGGTGATAGTTGTTTGATTCTGATATTTTTCTCTTACTAGAATTGATTCTTGGTTTAAACCCCGTATGTGCATGGGGTATTATAGTTGAAGTACCTCTGTTTTTTTGTTTGTTTAATTATAAGTTAGGTTTTTGGGGGGAAGTAGGAATTTTGGTGATTTGATGAGGGAAATATACCATTGATTTTCCTAACTTTTATTTTCCTTATCTTTTTGGTGTAACGTTTATAGGGGTCTTGCAAAGCATTTTGGTAAGCATTTTTACTATTTTTATTATTTGGAAAGGCTTGTGCAAGATTGGTGTTACTTCTTTTTCCATTATACAGGAGAGTTCATTACTTAAGACACCAGCATGTGGGTTTCATTTCTAGGAAGGGATTTCATTATAGACACAGTTTATTTATACAGTGTATAAGACAGTTGAGATTTTGTAAGTTTTATTGTTCATTAGGATATGTTTTTCTTGGTATTTTCTCTTTTCATATATTGACCTTTTTAGAATGAAGTTGTTTATATAATTATGTATATGTCACCAGGATATGACATGAAAATTTCCTTTTTGCATTGCTGATATTGAATGTATGCTTATGCTTCCTCATCTTTTTTTTCCCTTCATCATTCCAGCCAGAGTTTATGTAATTCTTTGAAAAATCTAAAACTTTAAAAAAAAACTTCTGTTTTAGTATCACCCACAAACTTCTATTTTATTGTTTCATTTCTATTGGTTTGTTATTGAATTACGTATTTTTTTCCTCAACGTAATAGGATGTATTGAGATAGATTTCTCAATCACCAATTTCAGGATTTTTGCATTTATTGCTATAAATGTTCCTTTAGCCGCACATATTCTTGTATCTCACACTTTGTAATAGCTTCATGGAAGTATAATTGAGTTTAAATAAACTTTGGAAATTTAAATTGAGCATTATAAGTTTTGACATTTGTATATTTGCAAAACTATCACCAGCATCAAAAACACTGTACATATTCATCCCTTCACTCAAGTTTCCTTGTACAACTTTGTATTTTCCAGTGTTGTTTCTGCCCAAACCTTCCTTCTTTCCCATGGTGTGTACATTATTGTACAAGTCTTAGTGTGGACATATATTTTTATTTTTCTTGGATGAACATGAAAGAATGATATGGCTAGATCACATAATAGGTATACTTTAAGTTATTTAGAATATGTTAAAAGGTTTCCAGTGTGACAGTGCTTTTGTCCATCCTGCCAGCTGTAATGTGAGAGTCTCAGCTGCACTGCATTCTTACCAGCATTTCTTAAGGTCATTATTTTGTGTTGTAGCCCTTCTAATAAATGTGTGGTGGTATCTCAGTATTTGTCTAAGTTGCATAGGTGTAACAAAGTCCTATTTCTTTCTTTTTCATGCCTAGTAAATGGAAAAAAATAGATCACTATGGGGAGAGAAGGTTTGGTTGAATCTTTAAGCCTGATAATGGTAAACATCTGTCTTCTCCACTGGTCCTTAGCTGTGGTGGATGAGGTTGGTGTTTGGCATAGAACTTTTATGGTCTGCAAATACCCTGTCTTGTTTGCCTGCATCTTTCCTAGTCCTTTGTTTGGAAAAAGCAGGTGTTTTTGTTTGTTTGTTTGTTTGTTTGTTTAGTTCGGTTTGGTTTTTTGGTTTTGTTTGGTTTTGTTTTGAGCTCTTTTTTTTTTTTTTTTTTTTTTGTCTGCACCCTTTGGCATTTTCAGGTTGCCTGATTTTTTTGGTCTGGGTCTGGGATATATGAGGTCAAAAGAAAAGAAAACATACAAAAGAAAACATGGAAACTACTATAGGGTTGTTCTTTGACTTCTGAGGTTCCTACCGTTTTCATTAGTCTCTCTACCTTTCAGAGTATTTTTATGTTTGTTTTTGTATGTACTGTCAAGGAATTTTTGTTGTACTTGGGGAGAGAAAAGAGAGTATATCTACATCTTCTGGGAGGCAGATATACAACTTCTTCTTTAGCCAAGTCATCATTACAAGTATTGGATTCTTTTTTATTTTAATTTTTGCCATCATTTCTTTTAATGCAATTATTTCATCTTTCCCATTAATATTTCTTCAATTCCAGGCATGTGCTAAGTATAGGTGATGTACTAGAGTTAAATATTGGGGGAAAGCCTAGTGGGAAAACAAGCAAATAAGTAGGGAGTATTTTGGGGAAAATAAGTTTTGTGGTAATTATCCAGTATTATTGGTTATCTAGTAATAGTAACTAGAATATTATCTATACATTTTTGTTATGTTTAGTGATTGCTTGAGGGATATATATTTAAATTCTTTACCTTTCATCATCTCCATAGAAGTACATAGTATCACTTCCTGTAAATGGAACCTCACTACCCTCTAATGCTTTGTATGCTACCTTTCCTTTGCGTTTGTTCTCTATATAACTTATGTCATCTATCATTTTTTGCTTTAAAGAGTCAGATGTCAATAAAAAAAGTCGGATGTCTCTCAAAGAATAGTAGAAATCCTTAGTCTTTTATGTTTATCTATTTATTTTCCCTACCCGATGTTCTTCATGCCTTCTCGTAGCCCTGTAGTTCTTAGTTTCCATCAGGTGTCCTTTCCGTTCAGCCTGAAGAAATTCCTTATTGTTGTATTGTGTCATCCTAACAAGTCCTAATTTCCAGCACCTCAGAATGTACTTTATTTGGAAATAGGGTCTTTGCAGATGTAGTCAACTTAAAATGAGGTCATTAGTGTAGGCCCTAATTCAGTATGACAGGTGTCCTTAAAAGAGGGGTGGGGAATTTGGACATATGCACAGATATATATGGAGGGAAGACTGTGAAGATATGCCCATGGAGAATGCCACGTGAAGATGGAGGATTTGGAGTAGTGCCAGAGATTGCTGGGAAGAGGCCAGGAAGGATGGTCCTATAGGTTTTAGAGAGGTGCATGGTCCTGCCTACTGCCTGATTTCAGATTTCTGGCCTCAAGAAGAACTGTGAGACAATAAATCTCATTTTTTTTAAGCAGTCCAGTTTATGGTATTTTGTTATGACAATCTTAGGAAACTAATACATTCCTTAAGCATGACTTGTATTACAGTTTGGCCAGCAGAAAATTGTCTCAAGTGTACTTATCTGGATGTGTCTTATTTCACTTTCAGTTTAGAAGGGTGATTTTGTTGAATATAAAATTCAGGGTTGAAAGTTCTATTTTTGCACTCATCATTGGAAAAATGATGATCCATTTTTCACTGATTATCCATGGATCGTATGGAGAAGACAGTCAACATTTAAATAATTCCTGGAGAGGTAATATTTATTTTTTTTAAACTTTTGGTAGAGATACATTTGTTCAATTCATTAGAATGCTTTATATCTTCTTTAGATGTCCAATATATAGTTTACTAATAAAATATTTCTAAAACTTCATTAGTCGTTATAAAATTGCATTTAAAGTTTCAGTTTTGATCAACAATAGCAAAAAAAGCTGCAGAAAAGTACTATAACCAAAAAGAACCAATTCCTTCTTATTATAACATGTAAATACGTCTGTACTATTTGTATACAAATAAAAATAATTTCAGTACATTTATAAGTACAATATCAAAAATGTTTTAATTATTATTTCTGATCTGATGCTAATATTGACGTAGATGTGACAGTGTATGAAACCAGGTGAAATGTCTTGATAACAAGTAATAGAATGACACTTGTATTAAATATAGAAATATTTATTTTTTATCTACCATACTTATATACAATGTATTTTACAGGTAAAATGATTTATATAAAAAAGATAATATACATCAGAATCAATTTGGTACCAAGCAGTATATAGAACATAACTGAAAGCAATAAGAATTTATGTATAATTATGTATATGTGTGTATAAAAATTTTGGCATATAATTTTGTTGATGATTATAAAATGATAAACCGTGCCAAATGGGATTAATGCGTATCAAAGAATAAATGAATAATAAATATATATGGGTAATTACTGTCTTAAGTATGCTTTATATTTGGTGTAAATAATTTAAGGAACAGAGTACCTTTTTAAAATCTTGATACCAGGTTATCGAGGGGATACAAAATGTTAATGAGTTTTGGAAAGTAGTATTTTTTTTTTTTTACAAAGTTGTGATTTTTTTTTTTTTTACACAGTAGTTTGCCTTTTAGAACTGTATCTGACATAGCTACTGACACATGTGCATTACAGTATGGACACAAAATAGAATAACTTTGCTTTGGTAAATTGCACTGTGTCCATAATATGATGCCATGCAGGTTTTACAACTAATCGGGTAGATGTTAAATATTTAAAGAGGACATCTCCAAGATATATTGTTAATTAAAAAGAAACTAAGTATAATTTACTTACAGATATGTGTATAATTATGTAAATGTGTTGTTCATGTAGATAAATGTTTATGTTTACATCTATTTATAAACACACTTTACTGCTCATCACAATTACTTCTGAAGAGGGATACCTATCAGCTTTTTTGGAAATTTTACACCATGTATATGCAATATGTCTATGTCATGGAATATATAAGTCAAAAATTAATCACATGATAATGGCATCTTTCTAATAATTTTTAAAAGCTATACTCTTTGCTTTTTTATTTTCAAGTTCAGGAATGAATGAGAAGTTAGTCTTACAGATAGAAGGTTTAGAAAAGAGAAGGAAAAAATAAGAAAAATATAAACAAAATATGCAGAGAAATAATTTGTGAGCCCGTTATAAGAAGCTAACCTCTAAATAGTGAGATCATTAAGCTGGAGACCATAGGTGAAATTGTCACAGAGAATGCTCTTTTTATTGTTCTATCAGAATTAAATATCAACTGTGTGGTAAAGGACTCTGTTGCCATGATAGCAGAAACACTGAAAACAGTAATCAGGGTTAAAACCCTTTCAGATTTTGTCTGATTCGTATATGGAAAAAGCCTAAAAACATAACCCTGTCACATAAGGTTTTTTGTGCCGTTTATTATGTTGTGTATAAAAAACTTAGTAACAATTACTATTAGAAACTGTTTACTATTAGAAAATGCTGATGTTTAACCGTACAGAATCCAGCAATTTTCCTAAATTTTCTGTTTAATTCAGTGTATTATCTCTTTATGTAATCTGGAAATAAAAACAGGAAATCTATGATTAAAGGTGATTTAGTATCTTCCTGTCCAATTGTTAATGCTTTTTAAAAAACTAAAATTTTTCTTTTTTTATTGCCCTGGCTCTCTTTAAAATGTTTAATAGAACTGGTGATTCCTCATCTCTTTTCTGATGGCAATGGCTTTTCCATTGTTATAATCTTCTTATCATTTGGTATCAGGTAAATAGGGGGTCTCATAAAACATTTTCAGGGAGCATTTTTACTGAAATCCTTTGTGTCCCATGGGCTGGTGAGTCTACCAGAAACATTACTCACTTGCCTAGCTTTTAGCTACACTCTTCCGCTTAGCATCTTGGGTTTTCATTCTCATTTGAGGAAGAATATCATGTGGGGAAAAGAACCAAATTTGGTTCTCACCCTCTTTGCTAGTTTTTTCCTTGAGATCTAGTCTTTTCAATGCTTGATTTTTCAGGTTTATGGTATTTTCAAACAGATGTCTTGTATTTTTGCATCTTTCAGTTTTTCTTGTCAGAATGTATGGCCTTAGATGTCTGATCTGCCCTCACTAGAAGAAGGTATTTTCAAAAGCACTTTTTTTGAAATACGTTTTAAAATGTATATATAGGGACGCCTAGGTTGCTCAGTTAAGCGTCTGCCTTTGGCCCAGGTCATGATCTTAGGGTCCTGCAATGGAGTCTCGCATCAGGCTCTCTGCTCAGTGGGGTGTCTGCTTCTCCCTCTCCCTCTGCCCTTCCCCCCTGCTCGTGCTCTCTCTCTTTCATACTCTCTCTCTCTCAAATAAATAAAATCTTTAAAAAAATAATTTGTATATATATTTGCCTCTTCTATCCACTTAACTCAATCTGTATATTAAGAATATAAAACGTTTTAATTAAACTTTCTTCTTTGGGATAATTGGGCGTTGATTTACAGATATAAAAAATTATACAGAGATACCCTGTGTATCTTTTACCCATTTCCAACCAATTTAACATGTTGCAAAATTATAGTAAAATATCCCAGTCAGAATATTCAGATTGATACAGTCAAGGGATAGGTAACATTTCGATCACCACGAAGACCCTTGTGTTGCACTTAGAGGCACACTCTCTTCCTCTTCCCTTCATGTCCCTGAATTCTGGTAACCACTGATCTGTTCCTCATTTCTAAAATTTTTCATTTCAAGATTGTCATATAGATAGAATCATACCGTATGTGACATTTGCAATTAGCTTATTTCAGAATGTGTAATTCTCTAGAGATTCATCAGTTATTGCAGGTATCAGCAGTTCATTCCTTTTTCTTTTTGAATAGTATTTTATAGTGTGGATGTAACACATTTTGTTCAGCCTTTCTCTTTGAAGACCATCTAGTTGTTTCCAGTTGTTGGGTGATACTGATAAATCTGCTGTAAACATTTACTTATACATATCCGTGTGAACAAAGTCTTCATTTTTCCGGTATTAATATCCAAGACTGCAATGGCTGTATCATATACTATTTCCAAGTTTAGTTTTCTAAGAACCTACCTGTTTTCCAGAATGGCTGTAACATTTTACATTCTTATAAGCAATGTACGAGTGATCCAGCTTACTTCTACCTTGCCAGCTTTTGTTTATGTGACTATTTTTTATTTTAGGCATTCTGATAGGTGTAATGATATCTCACTGTGGTTTTAATTTGCATTTACCTGATGGCTGTGATATCGAACAACCTTTTATGTGCTCACTTGACACCTACACATGCTCTTTGGTAAAATTTTTGTCGTGTCTTTCATTCATTTTCAAATTGAATGGTTTATTTTATATTGTTGGGTTTAGAAAGCTCTTTATGTATTCTAGATACTACTTCTTTATGAATATATGCCTTGAATATATTTTCTCCAAATCTGTAGGTTGTCTGTTCATACTCTTAACTGATTATAAATCTGTTTTAATAGCACAATCTTTAAATATTATGGAGTCCAAATTATCAAATTTACCTTTATGGGTCATGTTTTTCTGACATCATGGCATGGACAGTTTGAGGTGATTAATTACATCCTGGCAAGTATGGGAGGCTAGGCTTCCCACAGGGCCTTTGCTGGCAAGGGTTAAGATGGGATCTCCATTTTGTCTTGTCATGCTGGCTGGAGTAAGATGCTTATTGTCTTTAAAGTTTTCTGTCTTGTTAAGCTGTTCTTTTTCTTTTCCTTTTCTGAAGCTTTTTTTGGAGGGTGAGTGTTTGCTTTTTTTGTTTTTGTTTTTGTTTCTTTTTTTGTCTAAAACCTTTGCACTGGGGCGCCTGGGTCACTCAGTTAGCTAAGCATCTGCCTTCAGCTCAGGAAACACCGCATCCAGCTCTCTGCTCAGCGGGGAGTCTGTTTCTCCCTGTCCCTCTGCTGCTCCCCCTGCTCGTGTTCTTTCTCTCTCTGTCAAATTAATAAATACAATCTTTAAAAATAAAATAAAATAAAATAAAACCTTTGCTCTTTACAGGTTGCTGGATTCTTCAGCCACATGCCTGGTGTGTATGAGCAAAACCAAAACAAAACAGTGACCCAAAAGTCCCCAAAAAGAAACAGAAACAGGGAATTCACCATCATGTTGTTTCCTGGGTTCTGGTGTCCCTAATAAGTCTTGCTTCTCTCCACAATTGAGTCTTGTTATGTTTGTTTTATATATAACATCCAAGACTTTTAGTTGTTTTTAGGGGTAGAAATAAGGAAAAGTATGTCTATTCCTTTTTCTTGGAAGTCAAGGTTCAACAATTTTTTTCTCCAAATGATCTTCCCAAATAGTGGATTTTTTCAGTCATGTGCTTAATTTCTTTTAGATAAATTATTTCATTCATCCCATAAATGTTTCTTTAGTTCTCAGCATGTGTCCACGTGGACCATGGACTAGAGCCACATTATTGGTGGAGAGCCTAGTGAGAAAACAGAACAGTAAATATGTGTATCATAGAAGTTTAATGGTATATAATTTTAGTGTTGATTTGTTAGGCAGTGATAGTAACTAGAATCCCCTACATATTTTTGTGTTATTTTTAGAGATTTCTCATGGGATTGGTATTTGAATTCTTTACTTTTCATGTTCTAGCTAGAGTTCAGTCACCTTCTGCAATATGAAATACTATTGTGCTTTGGGAAAATATATTTTACATGCAAAATTGTTTATATAAACATAATACATATCAGAAATAATGAAGTACCAAGAAAAATACAGACCATATGTACAAGTATTTATGCACCTAGCTATCTGTCGGTATTTATGTGTGTGTGTGTATTCTTAATGTATTGTGAGTTTGGTAATCAAATAATTGTGAAATGATAGAAGAGTGCTTAATAGAATTAGTAACACTTATCAAAGGATAAATATAAATGGGTAATTACATCTTGAGTATGCTATAAATTTAATGTATTATAGTTACAATAAGTAGACCATTATCCACATTTTTTCTTCAGGGAATTTTTAAAAAGATTTCATTTATTTCTTTGAAAAGGAGATGGAGAGTGCACATGAACTGGGGGAGCGGCAGGGAGAGAGAGAAGCAGACTCCCCATTGAGCAGGGAGCCCAATGTGGGGCTCAATCCCAGGACTCTGAGATCATGACCTGAGCTGACAGGGAGACATGACCGACTGAGCCACCTAGGCACCCCTTATCCATATATTTTTATGTTATGTTTGGTGCTTAGTCAAGGGCTTGATATTTGAATCCTTTAATTTTCATGGTCTACTTAGTTTTACACACTATCATTTCTTGTAAATATAACCTTACAACAGGACATTTCCTTTTATTCCCACTTCCTCTGTGTTCTTTTTGCATTGTTTGCATCTGTAATATAGTTTATTACTTTGCTATAAAGAGTTAATTTTCATTCTAAGAAATAATAGAAAATGTTAACCTTTTAAAATTATCCACATATTTGCCGTACCCACTGCTCTTCCTGCATAGCTGTACATTTAGTTTCTATCAGGTGTGCTTTCCCTTTAACCTGAAGAGCTTCCTTGAGCATCATTTCTGTTACAGGTTGACAGCCATGAATTGTCTCAGGTTTGGTTATGGCTGTGTCTACTTTCCCTCTCGGTTTGGAAGGATAATTTTGCTGGATAGAAAATATGGATTGAAAGTTCTGTCTTTTCTTTTGTTGTTGGAGGGATGCTGTCCCATTTTCTTCTTGAATTCTGTTGAGAAGGCAGCCGTTTAAATCATCAGTCCCTGGTAGGTAATGTACCTTTAGTTCTTTGAATTTTTTGGTAGATGTACATTTGTTCAATTCCCTAATATAATTTATATTTCATATAGATGTCTAATAAATAGTTTATTAACATATTTCAAAAATTTAACTAGGTACTTTATCAGTGAAAATTTTTCCACTTATGTAATAAAATAACTTCTTTAATTGACAGGAGCAAAAAAATATCAAAAGCTAAACAGCTGCATGAAAAGCACTAATATAGGATAAAATTATTTCTTAATAACATTTGCATAGTAATTTTCCTTCTAGGACTATATCTCACAAAGCTACTTACACATGTGCATTAAAATATGATACCAAAAAAGGCAAAACAAATGCAACCGACTTATTTACTTTCAAGTGGCTTATTTTATGTTATATGATTTTTACCTCAATTTTATGAAACTAAGAAGGGAACGAAAGGCAGAACAGCTTTCTAAAAAATTATGCTTTTCATTAACTTTTATTACTTTGCAGCTTTTACAGTCACTCATTTAAATATTAAATATTTACAGTATTCATCTCCAAGATGTATTGCTAATAAAAAGAAAGCAAATTGTAATTTACTTGAAACATGCATAGAAACATGTAAATACATGATTCACTTCAGTATATGTATATATTTATATATACAGGTCCATGCCAATAATATCATTTCATTATCATTTCTTTTTTTTTTTTTTGAGAGAGAGAGCACCAGCAGGGGGATAGGAGAAGGGACAGAGGGAGAAGGGCTGGATCTCATTTCCCTGAGATCATGACCTGATCCAAAATCAGGAGTTGGATACCCAACGGACTGAGCTACCCAGGCACCCCCATTATCCTTTCTTAATGGGATACGTATTGGCATTTTGTGAAAATTTTACACTGAGTAAATGCCATATGTGTATTCAATAAAAGATATGAATAAAAACAAATAGTCACATGACAACCTATTACTAGTAATTGTTTTTGAAAGATACACACTATCTCTTTTTCTAAGTAGCATAGAATAGCATAAGAAGTTAGGCTTATAGACAAATTTAGAAGAGTTAAAAAGGAAAAAATACTACGAAAATGTTAAAAAAATACATGAAGAAAATAATTTAACTGTGAACCACTTAAACTGTGAGCTCTGGTTAATGAGGTTATTAAACTGTGGGTCATAAGTAAAATTATCACAAAGAATGCTCTTTTTTATTGTTTCACTTGGATTAAATGTCATATGGATTGCAAATTTTATCTTATTTACTGGAGTCTCTGTTATCATATCAGAAAAATATGACAAAAGTGTTCAGGATTATAACTAGTTTTATCTGATAAATGTGCAGTAAAAGCCTTAAAATATAACAGTAGCATGCAGGGTATTTGTGCCATTTCCTATGTATAAAAAATTTATTAAAAATTGATATTATTAGGGGGACACTTGGGTGGCTCAGTCAGTTAAGCATCTGCTTTCGGCTCAGATCATGATCCCAGGGTCCTAGGATTGAGTCCGGCTTTGGACTCCTTGCTCAGCAGGGAGCCTCTTTCTCCCTCTGCCTGCCACTTCTCCCTGCTTGTGCGCTCACTCTCTCTCTCTCTCTCTCTCTCTCTCTCTCTCTCTCTGATTGATCAAAACTTTTGGAGAGTGTCTTTACTCTTTCCATGCTGTGGAAGAGTTCATACAAAATTTTAGTTCTTTCTCAATTGTATGGGAAAGTTCATGGCTCAGGGCACCAGGCATGGAAATCATTTGTAGATAGTTTTGTTAGACAAAATTTAACATGATGGATATTGGATTATGGATATTTCCCAAGATTTTTAGATGTATATTTATTTCTTTTTGACTTTGGCCATTTTGTATAATTTCAAACGTATTAGAATGAATTTCCTTATAACATTAAACATGTTTTCAGGATCTGTAGTATTATACTCTGTGCATTCTTGGTATTGATAATATGAACCTACTTTTTTTCTTGATCTGTCTTCCCGTGAATTTATCATTTTTCTAAACCATTTTATAAAAAATGAAAGCCAACTTTTGAATTTATTGATATTCTCTAATTTTTTTCAGTTTATTTCCCTGATCTTAATATTATCATTTCATTTCTATTATTTTTACTGCTAAATTACTCTTTCTTTTTCATTTAAAATTTTCCAGATTCCCACTCTTGAATTTAATGCTCTATAGTTTCTTTTAGGCACATCTTTTCATACAACCTACACATTTTTATAACACCTTCACTGAGATTGAATTGACTTAAAATAACCTGTACAACATTAAAATTAACAACGTAAGTTTGAAACTATGTATACATTTCTGAAATCAACTGTCGTTAACAGTTAACACTGATGTTATAGAAATTACTGCTTATGTTTTCTTCTAGTTTTATGGTTTCAGGTCTCACATTTAGGCCTTTAATCCATTTTGAGTTTATTTTTGTGTATGGTGTAAGAAAGTGGTTCAGTTTCATTCTTTTGCATGTAGCTGTCCAGTTTTCCCAGCACCATTTGTTGAAGAGATTGTCTTTCCCCATTTTATATTCTTGCCTTCTTTGTCACAGATTGATTGACCACATAAGCGTGGGTTTATTTCTGGGCTCTCCGTTCTGTTCCTTAATCTATGTGTCTGCTTTTGTGCTATACCATGTTGTTTTGATTACTGTAGGTTTATAGTATCTGGGATTGTGATACCTCCAGTTTTGTTCTTTTTCAAGCTTGATTTGGCTATTCGGGGTCTTTTGTGGCCATACAAATTTTAGGGTTATTTGTTCTAGTTCTGTGAAAAATGTTGTTGGTATTTTGATAGGGATTGCACTGACTCTGTAGATTGCTTTGGGTAGTATGGACATTTAACAATATTGAGTCTTCCAAACAGTTGCAATTTTTGATAGTATGCAGTGATATCTCAGTGCCACTCTAAATTACATAGGTGTAACCAAGTCATTGTTCTTTTTTTCCCCAAACATCCTAGCACAAATAGTGATAATTGATCACATTTCCATTCATATTTTGCTTATATGGTTCTTTTGTATCGCAAGCTAGATTTTCTGTATGAAATACTATGGAGATAATTAGAGGTCAGGGAGCATTTTTAAAAAATTTTTTGTCATTAGCATGGGACCGTTGCTATGGGAGTAGTTCATCTCATAACTATCAAGGGTTGAGAAGCTGGGTCAAGAGGTTTTGTCAGTTTGGTCTGTTCAGTTCATATTGACATTTAGGTATAGCCCTTCAGGAATGTCAAATGAACCCCTGGTGTGTTTCATAGATCCTCTCCTCCTTGGTGCACCCTGAGGTCCAGTTTGTTTCTCCTGGGTTGCTGAGACTGCTAGAAGCCCCAGTCAGTTGCTTTGCTTCTCAGCTCCAGCTTTCTGCTTAGCATCTCTGCTTCTCAGTTACCTGCTGTGAATCAGTGAAAGCCTGGAGGGAAAAGGGGTACCAAATTTAGGTCTTACCACCTGGGGTTCTCTTCTAATTGAGGTCCTGGCTCTTCAAATACTTGTTTCCTTGGGTTTGTGATGCTTTCAAACACATATTTTTAGTATGCCTCCAGCTTTCCTAATTTTTGGCAGTGGCATGGTTGGGCTGTAAAGTCTGGATTGTTATTACTAAAAACATATTTTTCTACAAACAGTACTTTTAAAAGTATTTTTTTAGTTTGTAGCTTTTTTTTTGCTATAGGCAATTAATCTAATCTATATATCAATTCATTTAAGGCAAATGATCTTCCTAAGAAGTATATTATTTTTTCTTTACATTTTACTGAATTTATTTTAATTACATATTCATTGATTACAATAAATCTTTCTTCAGTTCACAGAATGTGCCAAGTACTAGGCCAGGTATTGTAGATACTTTATGGATGGAAAGTGGGAAAAAGTTGAGTAAATAGCAGTATATTATTATAGATAAATTCAGTGGTAATTGATGATCCAGCCATAATACAAGATTATTACCTATGTTGTCGTCGTCTTCTTTTTTTTAATAGAAGGACCAGTGCAACAAGGCTACTGTTTTATTTTATTTTACGTTTTTAAAAGATTTTACCTATTCACTTGACCGAGAGAGCACAAGCAGGGGGAGCAGCAGGCAGAAGGAGAGGGTCAAGCAGGCTCCCCGCAGAGGAGGAAGCCCGACACTGGGCTCGATCCCAGGACCCTGAGATCATGACCTGAGCTTAACCTACTGAGCCACCCAAGCGCCCCTACCTATGTCTTCTTATATCATATTTAATTATCACTGTAGGGATTGGCATGTGAATCTTTATCTTATCTTAGTCTACTATGAATTATGATAGCGCCACCCCATGTAAATATATTCTCACAACATTACATTTCCATTTAATACCCTTTGCTTTGTGCCTTGTTGTCATATATTTTACATATTCGATACTGTTTACCACTTTTTGTTCATGGAGTCAGATGTATTTCAAAAGGAAAAGTTGTTTTTTATATTTACATGCACATTTTCCCTGTCTAGTCTTTATTCTCTTAAAGTTCTTAATTTCCATGAGGTATCTTTTCCTTTGGTCTAAAGAACTTGTTGTAGTATTACTTGTGTTACAGGTGGTCCAGCAACAAATGAACTCAAGTTTGTGTGGATGTGTCTTACTTCATTGTCAGTTAGGAGGGATAATTTTGATGGATATATGATTCTCTGTTGACAGCTTTATTTTTTCTTTAAACTTTGGAAAGATACTGCTCCATATTCTCCAGTCTCTGTGGATTCTTTTGAGAAGGCAGACATCATTTAAGTAAGTTGTCATTCTCAAGTAGGAAATTCATCTGTATTCTTACGGAAATGTGAATTTTTAAAAAAATCTTTGGATCACAGCAGTTTAAATATGATGTATGCCCATGAATAACTGTTCCTATTTAACCTGCTTTGGTTCCATTGATCTTCGATCTGTGATTTGACATACTTCTAAAAATTTGGGAAGTTTTGCCCACTTTTTTATAAAAAAAATGTTTTTTTCTGATCCATTTTGGTTCCTCTTCACATTAGATGTCAATTAAACATTTGTTTGATGATTGGATACTATCTCACAGGTTGCTGTAGGTTACTGTACTCTGGCTAGGCCAGAACCCTCCTCCCTACCCCAAAACCAGTCTTTGGGCACTGAAAGATACCTGGTATCTCTGTTCTTCTCTTAGTGTCACATCCACCGCCTGTTAGACCTTGCTATGTCTTTTACACATGCACAGCCCAACCCTTGACTAAAGGCCTGTTGTGAACTCCCACACAGAGTTCCACCATGGTTCTGTATACAACTCCTTTATCTGCAGTGCTATGCCCAGCTGCATTAGCAGCCCTAATTCCAGTCTCTGCCTTGTCAGCTCAGCAACACCGCCACATTAGCCTGGTCTCAGACTTCCTGCAACAGGGGAGTTTGCCCCATGCAGAGGGCCTGGGCAGAGGAGGCTCTCTCCCTGACTATACCTTGTGTTGATGAGGAGCTCTCACATATTGCTTGTGGGAGAGGAAACTGCAGCAACAACTCTTGCAAAGTTTTGGCAGGTTCTTTTAAGCTGCTCGTACCTATACAGTATGATGCAGTAATTCTACTCTGGCTTATGCCCATGTGTGCCTAAAGGCATTTAGAAACCCTGACTCCTAATTGCCCTCAACTGGAAACAGTCTGAAAGTCCACCATCTCTAAAAATGGGCAAAACTTGCTGCATCATACAATATAATATACCCCAATGAATATGAACAAACTTCTGCATGCCACATAGATAAGTCCCATGAACATATTGTTGAGCAAAGGAATCCAGACCCCCCCAAAAATAATATTTTTTGAAAGTATTTATGAATTTCTAAAATAGTTCTTTTGTCATGAGTTGAATTGTGAAATGAGATTTGTGAATGGTAGACTTTATACCAAATTTTAATTATTCAAAGGATAGAGGCAAGCATTCAGCCAAAATGCACAATATTTGAGGGCGTAAGAAAGCATCAAACAGAGCCCCTCGTAGTGCTCCCTTTCTTCCACATCAGGATATGTTTTGGTTTCACAATTAAAAATGAGTTGTGTTGTTGAGCAATGTTTGTAAAAATATTATTTACCAAAGGGAATCGTTTGGTTTTTTGCTTATTCCATTTTGTACTGTTACTTACACAGCCTCTGTTAATAACACTACTTGCCATTCTCCAGATTCTTAACCTCCAAGATCATTTACAGTAAACAACCTAGACAGATAAGGTATACCCTAGTAAAGCAATAGCATCTATTAGTATGTTTAGAAGGAGCTACTCTCAATGTCATTAGCACATTTACTAGGAGTTTATTTACTCTTATCAGATATTACATGTAGGGAATAGTTACAGGACTGCTCTTACTCCTTTCCTTCACAACAGGCAACATGAGCCTAAGATATTAGGAGTCAGGAAACTGGTTACTTGTGGAAAAGGGAAGGCATAATGATGGGAGGTGGAAAAAAGAATTTGTCTTCTTTATTCTTCTGGAAATCTGACAATGTTTTATTCTACACCTGAGTAGTGGTTTACACAGCTGTGTTCTCTTTGGCTAATTTCATGTCTCTGGTCAGTTGGTATTATGGCACTTTTCTCCATTTGTACCATGCTTTGAGTGGTATAGCCTCAATCAGCAGGCAAATGATCAACACCAAATTTTTGAGGCGTGTGTGCGTATGGAGGTGTGTGCACACCTATATTTTCCTAGGAGGAGGCAGAGTGATAGAATTGGGGAAGTGCATTTAGGGGGCCCCGAAGGCATTAGATCTATTTTCTTTCAGGTGGTTATAATTTGTCTCCTTTATTAACAATCTTTTTATTTCATATATGTCAAATATACAGTTTTCTAAAAAAAATTTCAAAACTTTTTCAAGATTTGTTTCAATTAAAATTATTTCCTATATGGGAAGTAAAGCATACCTAATTTGGCTGACACCAGAAGCAAAATGAAATAAAAGAAATAAAAGGTACACTAAGTAAATATCATGAAAGCCAAAAACATCCAAGTTAGAAAATTTATATTAAAATAACCAAGAAGATCTGAATAAACTATATACAAATTAAAATAATATAAGCATATTCCCAAGGAAAATTCCAAATGAAGTGTCCTGATAATTGATTATCTGAATCTAATATTGACCAAGATGAAAAATTGTATGAGAACTGGCAAGTTCTTTTGATAAAGTAAATTAACACCCGTGTTATATCAAAATATTTAATTTTTACAGTAATACACAGTAACATTCAGTTCTGAGAAAACATATTCTGTATCTATAATACTTTATATAGCCTTATTAAAGAACATTAAATTTAAAATACAGTACTTTAAAAAAATTTCTGGTAGTAGATTTTGTGAAGAGTATAAAATGGTACTGGATTTTTTGAAATCTTTTTAGCTTTTTGTAGCAAAATTTTGAGTTATATATCCTTTACACTTGTCCTACTTCTAGGACTATATAGCTCCTGAGAGTAGTGCACAAAAGTATGGGCACCAGAAAAGGGAACAGACCAATTTTTAAATAAATTATGATGTATCCGTACTATGACTACAGTTCATCTTTTGCAGTTAATCAGGTATATCTGTATATGTTTACATAAAACATCTCCAAGACATATTGCTAAGGGAAAAAAGTGCATTGTATTTTAATTTCACTTGTGTTCATCAGTATATAAATATGTGTGTTAATGTATGGTTATGTGTATATCTGTTCATACACAGACTTGGCTAATCATGGTTATTTCTGAAAAGGAATAAGTATGTGCAGTTTTTCAAAATTTTACACTGAGCACACTCTGTATTTTTAACTAATAAAAGAAAAAAACATAGGGGTGCCTGGCTGGCTCAGTCAGTAGAGCATGTAACTCTTGAAGTTGGGGTTGTGAGTTCAAGCCCCACGTTGGGCATAGAGTTTACTTAAAAAAACAACATAGAATGTAATATCACTAATGGTTATGTCAGAAGATCTATCGCCTGCTGTTTCTCCTTTTTATAAGTAGTACAGAACAGAATAAAATGTTATAAAGAAAGTACAATTAGAAAAGAGATACAAAGGAAAGAAATGATAAGAAAATACATAAATAAGCTATGTGGAGAAAATAATTTATTTGTGAACCACTTAAAAGAAGCTGATCTCTATATAGTCAGTGAGATCATTAAGTGAGGCATCATAAATAAAATAAAATAAAAATTACTTGGAGTAATTTTTTACTCCACTAGGAGAGGATTGAATGCCATGTGTACTATGAGGTTTATCTTGTATTAAGGGTTTCTGTTCCCATGACAGCAGGAAAAATGACAATAATGGTCAGGGTTCTAGTGACTCTTAGATGTTATATGGTAAATATATAGAAGAAAGTATTAAAAGTATAATGTTGTCCTGTTGAGTTGTTGTGCCATTTCTTACAATGTGTATAAAAACCTTATGAGATTATTATTCTCAGAAAACTGAATTTATGTTTTAACTGTATGATAGGATCATGGCCAACTGCAGAGGACCACTTAGGTGCTATCAAAATCACTGGATAATTCAACATGTTTTGAAAGGGAAGAATATAATGTATAAGAACAACCAGTTCCCAGAAATAATTTCTTAAAGCACAATTCTTGGCTTGTATGTGATTACGTATCATAGGAATTGAAAAAATAATTAGTTCTGACTCAAACCAAAATAGAGTCCAGTTCTAGCATATATTCAGATTTTAGGAAATGATTCTAATGGTTTTGAATTTGCCTGCTTCCCATTTAAAGGTAGGCATGCTTGTTAATAAATAGCCACTTTTATGGAAACTCATCTTAAAAGAATAGCATAGTGTAACACTCAGGACAAGGTTACAAGAGGGGGACTCCTAGATTCAGTTGTGCTATTGTCTCTCCATGAACTTGAGAAAATCACTCTGACCTTAGTGTCTTTTTTCTTAAACAAAGGAAGCAAAATTTCTTAAGTGTCTAAAATCTATAGGATCTATATACCCAGGTACATGGCACAAATGTGAGCATAACCTACAGTATTTCACAGTGATGGTAACATTTAAAAGTTCAACAAATTACACATCTCACCTTCTATATGAGCAGGCCATTTTAAAGTAATCCTTAATGTGCAGAATCTTCCCATGGTTTGAAAGATTCACACAGAATACTAGGCTACAGAAAATTCAATAGTTGGGTTATCAGATACCCAAACTCTCATAAATGATAGAATCATATGAACTCAGATTTTAACATATAACACGTAGCTGTCACAGGCCATCAACCCATCTTTAATTTCCCAGTAGAATATCTTCACCAGGGTACTCTACAGCTTCTACTCGAACTTTAGGGGCAGGAAGCCATAGTTTTTAGAACTGCTCTTAACATTCAACAGTAGGATTTTCCTTCTTTCTGTCTAACTGGAATCTAACTTTGTATTCATACTCCCCATTAGCCCAGTTTTTAATTTATGCCTTTCCAGAACATGCTGAGTTATTGGAAATGCTGGGACTTGACTTGGGTTCACACTGAATGGGGATTGCATGTGCTTCAAAGTCGAAAAGTTGATCACCTGAAAAAAATGAATCTTCTATTAATAAACTTTGGATACCATTCCATTTGTTCATATCTTCATTAATTCCTATCAATAATTTTTGATAGTTTGCTGTGTAAAGAGATTGCACAAATTTCATTGTAATTTTACTTGGGAGTTTGATAATCTTTGGGGTTGTTGTAAATGGTATTTATAATCGATTTAGTCTTCTAGTTATTTGTTCCTGGCATTTGGAATGACAATTATAATTGATTTTTTTTTTGTTAATCATGTGTTTAGCAATCTTGCTAGATTCACTTATTATTTCTAATATATCATATGTAGATTGATGTTAGATAGTCTAGAAATACAGTCATCCATTATGAATAATGAAAGTTCCATTTCTTCCTTTCCTATCCTTGTCTTTTTGTCTGTCTTTTTTTTTAAAGTCTTATTGCAGTGTAATTGACGTACAACCGTTATATTAATTTCAGGTGTACAACATAAGTGATTCAACCTTTTATTTTTCATTTTCATATATTATTGGCCTACATAAATAATAAATTGAAATGGTGTTTGGAATCCTTCTCTCATTCCTGATCTCAGGGGAAGATTTAAATATTTCAGCACTTATTATGATATTAGCTACAGTTTATGAATTTTTAACAATCCTAAGTGCGTGATAAGTTATGTCTTTTTTTTGTATCTATTAAAATAATCACACTATTTTGTTCCTTTGTTTTATTGAAGTGATTTGATTTCAAAGTGTTAATTCAACACGAATTTATTCTTGAATAAAACCCAGTTTGTTCATGGTGTATCAGGCTTGATTCACTTTGTTAAACATCCTTTTTTTCTTTGCATTTAGTCCTCAGAGATAAAAGCCTTTGATTTTCCTTTTTAGGCGATATTCTTCTCAGCTCCTTGTAAAGTTTTTATGGCACTCACGAAACATTTAGAGGGGTTGCCTACTATTTATGTTCTCTGTAATGTCTTGTGTAACACTGGTATCATTTCTTTCTCAATTGTAGAAGAAAATTCACTGATTCAATCACCAGAGCATGAGACTCACTTATAGATTTTTCATTATAGGTTCAGTTTATTTAATAAACACAAGACAATGCAGATTTCCTAAGTCTTACTTTTTGTTAAGTTGGGCTTTGCATTTCATATTTAATGGCATAAAAATTTATTTAGCATAAAATCACTTATAGTTTGTCTATTTCCAGATGCTGTGATGATGACATTTCTCATTTAAGTAATGTGTTTCTTCCATTCCTGAAGAATGAATCCTTTAATCATAATGAAATGTCCTTCTTTATTTCTAGTTATCTTTTTTTTCCTGGAAGTCTAGTTTATTTAGCATTAATTTACCCGTCTCACTTTTCTTATGCTTAATTCTGCATGGTATATCATTTTCTATGCTATTACTTTCAACATTACAGTATCTTTCAATTTAAATTGCCTTTCATATAAACAGCGTATATTTGGGACCTGCTTTTCTTCTAGCCTGAAAAATGTACATTTTAATTGAAGTACTTAACTTGAAAAAATTGTTTTTGTTAATATAGATTGGTTTGTAATTGTCCATCTTGTCCTTCATTTTTGTCTTCTCCCGTCTCTTTTTATTTCTCTCTCCTTTTTGTGCCTTCTTTCGTTTACTGAATAATTTTTGATATTCAGTTTAAGTGCTTCTTTTGGATTTTTACCTGTGGCAATTTAAAAACATGCCTACATATTTTTTTGACACAAAAAATGGGCCAACCTTTTACAAGTGATTCTCTTGTAATCAATAAAATGCTGTGGTTTGCTGCTACATAAGTTGCAGGCTTAAATTCCAATCAACTGCCATTACCAACTGTCAACAGCGGAGGGCGCCATATTGGCTCGCCAGTCCTGGCTCTTCCTTCATACCGTGGTTCTGTTTTCACCACGTGCTGAGCAACGTGAGTACAGTTTTCAAGCAGTATATTGTCTCAGGTTTGTTTATGTGGCTGTGTCTTATTTTACTCTCGGTTTGCAAGGATAATTTTGATAGATATAGAATTCTGGGTTGACAGTTTTAATTTTTCTTTCAGCATTAGAAAGATTCTTACTTTTCTCCTGTTCTCAATGGATTCCGCTGAGAAGGCAGCCATCTTTTAAATCATCTTTGTGGGATAGGTAATGTATCTTTATTTCTCAGATGTTTTTTATTTTTAACTTCAGTGATATTCTTTATATTTCATATAGATGCTATTCTAGTATATAATAATAAAATATTTCAGAATTTCAGTACATATATGGTCAATCCAAATTACTCCGCTTTTCAAAGTAAAAATAAAAATTTATTTAATTGACAATAGCAACAAAATGTAGCAAAGCAAAGGAAAATCTCCCATGGGAAAAAAAATACTTAATTTTTATTTCTTATCGACAATGTATTTTATCTACAAATCATATACAAAGTAAAATAATTTAAGCACATTCTAAGTAAAGTATCAAAATTGTTTTTATGATTGCTCATCTGTGGCTAATGTTGACATGCATGAGAAAATATACGAGAAGAAACTAAAATCTTTTATAAAGAGTAGTAAAGTAACATTTGTATTACCTACAGCAAAATACTTGTTTTGGGAAATCATATCCTATATCTGAAACTGTCTGTATAAATACAGTACATGTAGTACTATAAATATAGTAGTACTAATTCAGTAAAGGCAACATGTAGAACATAAGGAAAAGCAACAACAGTATATGCATATATAATGGTTTAATATATAAAATTTTTATTTCAAAGAATTATAAAATGATAAACTAACAAATGGAATAGCAAAATACAACAAACGGTTTATACAAACATAAGTGTAAATTGTCATTAAATATACTTAATAATTATTGGAAATTAAATAGATAAGATAGTCTTTATCAAGGCATTATGAAATGGTACTGGTCTATTGAAAATTAATCTAGCATTTTTTGCAACTTCTTTTTTTTAATATACTTTTAAAAATACTAATTTGCCTTTTAAGACTGTATCCAACACAGCTACTCACAATTGAGCATAAACATATGTTTACAAAATTGGCAAAGGAGCTATTTTTAAATAAATTATGTCGTATTTGTTCTGTGGATGTTATGAAACTTTACAACAAATCAGGTAGATCTTATTTATTACAGATGATAACTTGATGACCTATTGCTAATAAAAAATAAAGCAAATTATAACTTCACGTGTGCACATGTATACAAATATATTCTTTATGTAAATATTTATGTGAATATGTTTGTATACACTTTATTGATGATCATTGTTAATTCTGAGAGAAAATATGCATCTGCATTTTTTGAAAAGTTTGCACTGAGTGTGCATTGAATTTAGAAGTAGGAAAAGAAAATTTAAAAAAAAAGTCACATGATGGTATATCACTAGTGATTATTTTTTTTAATGTCTGCGCTTTACGTTTTTTTCCTTTATGGTAGTATAGAATAGGTAAGAAGTCATGTTGAAACATGTTAGAAACAAGAGAAATAAAAATGTAGAAAGTTTTGTGGAGAAAATAATTTAATTTAATTTATGGTCCAATTTGAAGAAGCTGATCTCTAGTCAGTGATATTGTTAAACTCAGGACCATGGGCAAAACTGTTACAAATAATGCTCTTTTTATTGTTTTTCTTGGATTAAATGTCAGGTGTATAGTAAAGTTTATCTTGTATTTTGGGGTCTCTAATACCGCAATATCAGAAAAAAACATGACAACAATATTCTGAGTTATAATGACAGATAGAATTTATCTGAAAAAAGTATAGAAAAAGCCTTAAAAATGTATCCTTGAGGCGCTCAGTCAGTTGAACGTCTGCCTTCATTCAGGTCATGATCCCAGGGTCCTGGGATCCTGCCTTGCATCAGGCTTCCTGCTCAAGGGGGAGCCTGCATTTCCCTCTGCCTGCTGCTCCCCCTGCTTGTGCTCTCTCTTTCTTTCTGTGTCAGATAAATAAAATCTTCCAAAAAAAAAAAAATGTGTCTGTCTCCTGTGGAGTTTTTGTGCCATTTCTTATGATGTATATGAAAAGTCTATTAATTGCTCTTCTCAGAAAAATGTGTTCATGTTTAACTCTTTGGTATTCATCAATCTTGGTAAATTAACTTATTAATTCTAATGCATGACATACAGGTTGCTTTTAGATAGTCTGGAAACATAATTATGTGATCTGTGAATAAAAGTGAGTTCATTTTGTTGTTTCTAAACTTGATGCCTTTTTTCTTCTTTTTCTTATGTTATTGCCCTGATTAATTTTCCCTAGAATTGTCAACAGAAATGGTGTTGATAGACATCCTAGTCTTTATTTTATCTCAGAGTTTTTCAGTATTTTACCACTAATTATATGTGCTGCAGTTTTGTAAGCTGTTTTAAACATCTTAAGTAGGTGTTTAATTATATCAGATAGTTTTTCTGTATCTTCTGACGTAATGACATGATTTCACTCTTTTGTTTGTCAAGGTTGTTTGATTTGAAAATGTTAAACCAAGAATCCATTCTTATATTAAACCTAATTCGTTCCTTGTGTACTATAGTTGAATTCTCTTTAGATTCTGTTTGTCAAACATAAGGTTTCTCATGTGGCATAAAACTTTGATTTTCTTTTCCTACAATGATCCTGTTGGTTTGGTGTCAAGTTTATAGGGGTCTTATAAAACATTTTGGCTAGAGGTTATATTGTTTCTTTCTTGTGGAAGAGGTTGCTAAGACTGGTTATTGATTTCTCAATTTTAAGGGAAACATCAGGAATTGAGACATCAGGACATGTAATTCATTTGTAAGAAGGTTTTTCTATACAGATGCAGTTTATTGAATATGTATAGAATCCTTGATATTTCAAATTTTGTTATTTTAAAAATTTCATCATTTTATGCATTTCAAATCTGTTGACATATATTTCCTTATAACATAAAGTATGTATCTTTAGGATCCTAATGATGATCCCTTCTACAATCCTGCTATTGGTAATATGTCTTCTTTATTCACTTGATTTTGGATTTGTCATTTATTTATTTTTTTCATAACTGATATTAATTTTTCAGGTTCAGAATTTTGGTTTAAATTCCTGCTTTGTTTTCTTAGTTTTATAAAGTGCATTTTCAAGTCTTAAAGTTTCAGGATTTTATCTTTTGCATTAGTGCTCTGAACATTTTGATGCATCCTCCACGATTTTTAAGAATTCAATTGAGGCTTAATTGATATAAAATAACTGCACAATTTAAAAGTAAACAGTGCATATTTTGATATGTGTGTTTGTGAAACCATTGCCACAATCAAGGTAGTGAGCTTATATTCATTCTTTCTAGATTTCTTTGTGCGCATTTGGACAGCGCCCTCCAAATCTTGCCTAAACACTCTGCATTTCACATGCAGTGGACATTCTCTTACAGGAATGGAATGACTGGATCATATGAGAGGTGTATTTTAAGGTTATTTTAGAATACGTCAAAGTGTTTTGCAACCCGACTCTGCCATTTACATCCTGACAACAGTGTGAGGGTCATAGTTGCTTTACATTCTTGCCAGATCTTGTTAGGCTCAGTGTTTTTAATCATAGCTCTTCTAATCGATGTGCAGTGGTATCTCACCATAGCTCCACATTGTATGGGTATGCAAAAGGTGACATTCTCCATAAATGGAGAAAATGGATTCTAGGACTGATGGTAATTTCCTTCCTATTTGTGCTTCTGCATGTATGGCTATTCTTTATTGCATGCTGGATTTTCTGTTTGAAAATACCCCTAAAGTAACTGGAGGTTCTGAATGAATTTTTCTTCCTCTAGTGAGCATTTGTTTTTGCTTCTGAGAGGCAGCGAGAATGTGGGCAGTTCTTCTCATGGCAGTCAGAGAATTAGTTCTTCTGAATCTCGATCTTGGGTTTTGTGAGAGGTTTTCTATGTTGGATTCATATAGATATTTAGGGTACAGCTTCCCAGGGATATCAAATGGACCCCTGGGTTCTCATTCAGAGCCTTTCTCCTTGGTGCACCTTTAGCTCCAGCCTGTTCCCTGAGCTGGTGAGACTGCTAGAAGCCCTACGCAGCTGCTTTGTCTCAACTCTAACTTTCTGTTTAGCCTCTTGGCTTCTTGATCACCCCCTTTAGAAAAGCATATACTTTGAGGGGAAGAGAGGTACCACATTTGAGTCTCATTACTTGGGCTTCTTTTCTGAGATCTTGTCTCTTCAAATGCTTGCCTCCCTGGGTTTGTGGTGCCTTCAAATATCTTTAATATCTTCCAGCTTTCCTATTCTTTTTTTTTCCCAGCAGAATAGTTAGGCTGATAGAGCTTCTTAGTTGTTTGTTACTGAAAGCAGACAGCTATATATATATATATTTTTTTCTTTTTTTGGTATAAGTTTTTCTGTTTGTTTTTCCTCCTAGATCTCATTAATTCCGTCTTTATATCAATAATTAAAAAAAAATTATCTTTTAAGACAAATGATCTCCCAAAGAGTGGATCTCTTCTGTCCTTGTTTGGTTAATGTACTCCAGTTAAATTTTTTCATTGATTGCCTAAATGTTTCCCTAGTTCCCAACATGTGCCAGATATGAATTATGTAGTAGAGGTACATAATTTTAGTAGGTAGAGCCCAGTGAAACACAAACAAGTAAATATAAATTATATTATAAAAGGCAAATTTGTGGCAATTTTTAAAGCTACAATAGTCTAAAATATTACCTGTACCACTTTGTATTATGTTTCCTGGTCCCTCTGGAGGTTGGCGTATAAAACCTTTACTTATCTTAGTCTACTTAGAATTGACAAAATACCAAATTATGTACATGCAATCTCACAACAAGAAAATGCGTCTTGAACCCCTTTTCTTTGTGGTCTTTTTGTCGCATATTTTATTTACAGTTTTATTAATAAGTGGTTATTGGTGATTATTGTAATTTTTTCCTTTAATTAAATGAAGTAAACTTTAAGTTCAGCTAAGTACAGGAATCTTGAGCTTACATTTCAGTGAATTTTGCAAGTCATATATTTTACATACAGAACGGTATTTAACATTTTTGCTTAAAAATGAACTTTTTCATTTTCTAATTTCCTATTTGAATTCTTCTTTGACATGTTGTTTATGTGGTCCACAGTGGTTTAATTTCCCCTTACTTTTAAATTTTCCAAATTTCTCTCAGTTGGTTTCTTTTAACAGCTTTCTTGAAGTATATTTGATAATCAAAACCCTGCAAATATTTAATGTATACAATTTGATGGGTCTGAACATATGCATATGCCTGTAAAACCATTACCACAATCAAGGTAATAAACATAACCATCTAATTTCAGTCCATTGTGTCAGAAAACATACTTTGTTTTGTTTTAGTCCTTTCGGAACTATTGAGGTTTGTTCTATGGCCTAGTGTTACATTTTTGTGTTATTACCTTAGTGGTTTCTCTGTGGCTTAAAATATAAATCTTAATTTATTAGAATATACTTCAGATTTACATTGAATTAATTCTAGTAAAATATAGAACATTAATTCCTATACAGCACCCTCATTTTTCTATTATTATTACACATATTATGTTGAAATATGTTATACACCCATCATTACATTGTTATATAGTGTAATAATTGTTTTATATAGTTTTATGTCTGTTCAAGAAGCTAGAAGAAAGGAGAATAAATTATATTTATAGATTTTTTATATAAAATTTTTTATGTACTGTTTCTGAATCTGTTCATCTCTTCCTGTGAATTGGTGGTACCATATGGTTTTACTTCTTTACTCCAATACAGATTCATTTACAACTCCCTCTTCTGTGTTCCTGTTGTCAAATATATTACATTTGTATATGTTATATGACCACGATACAATGTTATAATTATAAAATTATAATTTTATAGATACTATTTTGTGAAATTGTCTTTTAAATCAGTTATTCTATGAAAGGAACATCAGTATTATATTTGGTATTACCATTACCTACATAATTATTTTACTAGAGAGCTTTCTTTTTTCCATATGGATTTTAATTGCTGTCTGGTATCACTTCTTTCATGCTGAAGAACTTCCTTTAGAGTTTCTTATATTGCAGGATTTGTAACAACATATTTTATTTGCACATCTCGGAGTTTTTGTTGTTAAAAACTGGTTGTGTTAGATAATATAATGGAGGAAATCTGGAGACTGATTCCCCCACCTGGCTTGTTGTTACTGTTTGTTTTGTTGCTTGATGAAAAGGCTGGACTAATTGTGTATTCTGTTTCTGTTGCATTGTGTAGTTTCTGATATGATTGCTTAGATTTTTTCCCCATTTAAAAAAAAAATCTGGTAGCATGGCTTCTTAGGTGTTCTCCTCTAGTCAGTCTAAGACACTTATTGGTCAAATATTGTGTACTTAGGTCCCTGAACCAAAAAGACTTGTGGCTTAAAATACTACTTTTGTGGTTGTGGGTTTAAAATTGCATCTTTGCCTTGAGCATTGAAAAGAGTCTGCTCCATTTTTCTGGTTCTCTATGAATCCTTTTGAGAAGGTAGCCATTGTTTAAGTCATTGTTCATGGATTAGTAATGTGTATTTATTTCTCAGAAGGTTTTAGAGGGAATACATTTGTTCACCTCATTAATATTTAAATTTGCTATAGATCTCAAATAAAATGTTTACTAATAAAAGTCTTCAAAAACTTCATTTCCACTTAGGCAGTTAATGCTCTTAATTTTCCTTTAGACTCGTATTTTTGTGCATCTCATATTTTAATAGCTTTATGGAAATATAATTAATTTAAAATAAACTGTACAACTTTAAAATAAACAGTATACATTATGAGATATGTACATATTTGTGAAGCAAGCAATTAATCAAGATGACATAAATATCCAGGTGACCCACCTTTTCACATTTTCTGGTGGCACATTTATATTCCCTTCCTGCTGATGCTGCCCAGATGTTCCCCTTTTGCAGATGCTGTGTACATTCTTGTACAGGTCTTTATACGATGATGTACTTTCATTTGTTTGGATAAACTTCACAGAATGGATTGCTGGATCACATGACTAGGGTCTCTTTATTTTTCAATGTGACATATTTTGCAACATGACGTAAATGTCTCAGTCACTCTGGATCATAGTCAGCACTTGTTATGGTCAGTATTTTTAGCTGTAGCCCTTCTGGTAGGTATGCAGAGGTATCTCACTATCACTCTGAATTGCATGGATATAACCAAGTCTTAATCCTTTTTTTTTCCAGGCATCCCCAGTAAATGGAGAAAACAGATCAAAGGCCTGATGTTAATCCTTTCCATTTGTACTTTTGCATGTATGGTTACTTTTATGGCTTTATAGATTTTCTGTATGAAATACTACAGAAATAACCATAAGCTCTGGGTGATATTTTTCTTCCTCTAGGGACAATTTCTTTTGCTATGTAGAGGCAGTTACCTGTGGGAAGTTCTTTTCTTCCTTGAGACCTTTTGAAACTGGGTCTCAGGTTTTGAGAGGTGTTTTGAATTTCTGGTTCCTATGGACATTGGAGGCATAGCCCCTCGAGGATAGTAAAAGAATGCATGAGGTTTGTTTTGTTTCTTTAGCCTTCTATGTCTCTGGACCCTAAGCTTGGTTTGTGTTCCCTGACAAGGTGAGAGTATAGGAAGACCTACCTGCTCAGGTGCTTAGCTGCTTAGCCTCTGCTTTCTGCTTAGCACTTTGAATGTTCAGTCACCTCTTTTGAATTAGCAAATACTTTGTAGGGGAAAATGGTTCTAAATTTGGATCTTATTACCTGGGCTTTTCTTCTTCCCGAGGTCCTGGGCTTTCCATGCTTGTTTCCTTGAGTTTGTGGTATCTTTTGAAGAGATATCTTTTATATATTTCCAGCTTTCCCAGTTTTTCTCAGTAGGGTGTTCGGGCTAGTTGACTGTTACAGGAAACAGGTATCGTCCCTCAAACTGCTTTTTGAAAGTTAACGGGTATTTTTTCCTCCCATAATCAATTAATTCCAACTTTACATCAAGGCTATAAATAATAATTAACTTTCTCTTTTGAGGTGATTGTACATTTGCAGTTATAAGAAATAATACAGAGACATTCATTTTTTTAAATGTTTTTTTTATTATATTATGTTAGTCACCATACAGTACATCCCTGGTTTCCAATGTAAAGTTTGATGATTCATTAGTTGCGTATAACACCCAGTGCACCATGCAATACGTGCCCTCCTTACTACCCATCACCGGTCTATCCCATTCCCCCACCCCCCTACCCTCTGAGGCCCTCAGTTTGTTTCTCATAGTCCAAAGTCTCTCGTGCTTCATTCCCCCTTCTGATTACCCCCCCTTCTTTATCCCTTTTTTCCCCTACCCATCTTCCTAGTTCTTATGTTCCATAGATGAGAGAAATCATATGATAATTGTCTTTCTCTGCTTGACTTATTTCACTTAGCATTATCTCCTCCAGTGCCGTCCATGTTGCAGCAAATGTTGAGAACTCGTTCTTTCTGATAGCTGAGTAATATTCCATTGTATATATGGACCACAACTTCTTAATCCAGTCATCTGTTGAAGGGCATCTCGGTTCTTTCCACGATTTGGCTGTTGTGGATAATGCTGCTATGAACATTGGGGTGCATATGGCCCTTCACTTCACTACGTCTGTATCTTTGGGGTAAATACCCAGTAGTGCAATGGCTGGGTCATAGGGTAGCTCAATTTTTAACTCTTTAAGGGACCTCCACACTGTTTTCCAGAGTGGCTGTACCAACTTGCATTCCCACCAACAATGTAGGAGGGATCCCCTTTCTCCACATCCTCTCCAACAATTGTTGTTTCTTGCCTTGTCTATTTTTGCCATTCTAAATGGCATAAGGTGGTATCTCAGTGCGGTTTTGATTTGAATTTCCCTGATGGCTAATGATTTTGAACATTTTTTCATGTGTCTGTTAGCCATTTGTATGTCTTCATTGTGTGTCTGTTTATATCTTCTGCCCATTTTTTGATTTATTTGTTTCTCGTGTATTGAGTTTGAGAAGTTCTTTGTAGATCTTGGATACCAGTCCTTTATCTGTAGCGTCATTTGCAAATATATTCTCCCATTCCGTGGGCTGCCTCTTAGGTTTTTTGACTGTTTCCTTGGCTGTGCAGAAGCTTTTTATCTTGATGAAGTCCCATAAGTTCATTTTATCCTTTGTTTCTCTTGCCTTTGGAGATGTGTCATGAAAAAGGTTGCTTTGGCCGATGTTGTAAAGGTTGCTGCCTATGTTCTCCTCTAGAATTTTGATGGATTCCTGTCTCACATCGAGGTCTTTCATCCATTTGGAGTTTATCTTTGTGTATGGTGTGAGAGAGTGGTCAAGTTTCATTCTTTGGCATGTAGCTGTTCAATTTTCCCAGCACCATTTATTGAAGAGACTGTCTTTTTTCCACCAGATGTTTTTTCCTGCTTTATCAAAGATTAGTTGCCCAAAGAGCCAAGGGTCCATTTCTGGGTTCTCTATTCTGTTCCATTGGTCTATGTGTCTGTTTTTGTGCCAGTACCATGCTGTCTTTGTGATCACAGCTTTGTAGTACAGCTCGAAATCCGGCATTGTGATGCCCCCACCTTTGTTTTTCCTTTTCAGCAGTTCCTTGGAGATTCGAGGCCTTTTCTGGTTCCATACAAATTTAAGGACAATTTGTTCCAGTTCTTTGAAAAATGTCCTCGGTATTTTGATCGGGATAGCATTGAAAGTATAGATTGCTCTGGGTAGCATGGACATTTTAACTATGTTAATTCTTCCGATCCATGAGCATGGAATATTTTTCCATCTTTTTGTGTCTTCCTCAATGTCTTTCAAGAGTGATTTATAGTTTCTAGGGTATAGGTCCTTTACGTCTCTGGTTAAGTTAATTCCAAGGTAACATATGGTTTTTGGTGCTATTGTAAATGGGATGGATTCCCTAATTTCTCTTTCTTCAGTCTCATTATTTGTGTATAGAAATGCAACTGATTTCTGAGCATTGATTTTGTATCCTGCCACATTACTGAATTGCTCTATAACTTCTAATAGTTTGGGAGTGGATTCTTTTGGGTTTTCCATATAGAGTATCATGTCATTTGCCAAGAGAGACATTTTGACTTCTTCTTTGCTGATTTGGATACCTTTTATCCCTTTTTGTTGTCTGATTGCTGTTGCAAGGACTTCTAGTACTATGTTGAATAATGCGAGAGTGGGCATCCTTTTCGTGTTCCTGATCTTAAGGGAAAGGCTCTCAGCTTTTCCCCATTGAGAATAATATTTGCTGTAGGCTTTTCATAGATGTCTTTTATGAGATTGAGAAATGTACCCTCTATTCCTACACTCTGAAGTGTTTTAATCAGGAAAGGATGCTGTATTTTCTCAAATGCTTTTTCTGCATCAGTTGACAGGATCATATGGTTCCTGAGTCTTTTCTTGTTGATATGATGTATCACGCTGATTGATTTGCGAATGTTGAACCACCCTTGCATCCCAGGGATGAATCCCACTTGGTCATGACGGATAATCCTTTTAATGTACTGTTGGATTCTGTTAGCCAGGATCTTGTTGAGGATTTTGGCGTCCATATTCATTAGGGAAATCGGTCTGTAATTCTCCTTTTTTATGGGGTCTTTGCCTGGTTTGGGGATCAACGTAATATTGGTCTCATAGAATGAGTTTGGTAGCTTTCCTTCTGTTTCTATTTTTTGAAATAGCTTTAGGAGAATAGGTATTATTTCTTCTTTGAATGTTTGGTAGAATTCCCCAGGAAAACCGTCCGGGCCTGGAGTTTTGTTATTTGGAAGGTTGTTTATCACTGACTCAATCTCTTCATAATTAATTGGCCTGTTTAAGAAATCAATTTCTTCCTGTTTCAGTCTTGGTAGTTTATAGGTTTCCAGGAAGGCCTCCATCTCTTCCAGATTGCTTAATTTATTGGCATATAGTTGTTGATAAAAGTTTCTAATAATCCTTCCAAGTTCATTGGTGTTGGTCATGACCTCTCCTTTTTCATTCATAATTTTATTAATTTGGGTCCTTTCTCTTTTCTTTTAGATAAGTCTTGCCAGTGGTCTGTCTATTTTATTGATTCTCTCCAAGAACCAGCTTCTAGTCCTGTTGATCTGCTCTACTGTACTTCTGGTTTCTAATTCTTTGATTTCTTTTTTTTTTTTTAAGATTTTATTTATTTATTTGACAGAGATAGAGACAGCCAGCGAGAGAGGGAACACAAGCAGGGGGAGTGGGAGAGGAAGAAGCAGTCTCATAGCAGAGGAGCCTGATGTGGGGCTCGATCCCATAACACCGGGATCACGCCCTGAGCCGAAGGCAGACGCTTAACTGCTGTGCCACCCAGGCGCCCCTCTAATTCATTGATTTCTGCTCTAATCTTGGTCAACTGCTTCCTCGTGAGTGGATTAGGCCTGTCCCTCTGTTGCTGTTCCAGCTTCTTGAGGTGAGAATATAAAAACTGAATTTTAGATTTTTCTATTCTTTGGAGTGAGGCTTGGATGGCTATGTATTTCCCCCTTAGGACTACCTTTGCAGTATCCCATAGGTTTTCGACCGTTGTGTTTTCATTCTCGTTGGTCTCCACAAATTGTTTAAATTGATTTTTGATTTCCTGGTTTATGGAGTCATTCCTGAGCAGGATGGTTCTTAGTCTCCAAGTGTTTGAGTTTCTTCCAAATTTTTCCTTGTGGTCGAGTTCCAATTTCAGAGCGTTGTGGTCTGAGAATATGCAGGGGATAATTTCAGTCTTTTGGTATCGGTTGAGACCTGTTTTGTGTCCCAGAACATGCTCTATTCTTGAGAATGTTCCATGGGCATTAGAATAGAATGAGTATTCTTTTGTTCTGGGGTGTAGTGTTCTATATATATCTATGAGGTCCAACTCGTCGAGTATGGCATTCAAAGCCTTTGATTCTTGGCTTAGTTTTTGCAAGGTTGTTCTGTCTATTTCTGATAGTGGGGTGTTGAGGTCCCATACTATTAATGTATTTTTATCTTTATGTCTCTTTTTTGTGGTTAAGAGTTGGCTTATGTATCTTGCTGCTCCCCTGTTGGGGGCATATATATTTATAATTGTCATATCCACTTGTTGGATACATCCTTTAAGAATAATATAGTGCCCTTCTGTGTCTGTAACTATAGTCTTTAGTTTAAAATCCAATCTATCTGATATGAGAATTGCTACCCCAGCTTTCTTTTGAGGTCCATTTGCATGAAAGATGGTACTCCATCCCTTTACTTTCAGTCTGAATGTATCTTTGGGTTCAAAATGAGTCTTTTGTAGACAGCAAATGGATGGGTCATTTCTTTTTATCCAATCTGCAACCCTGTGGTATTTATGGGAGCATTTAAGCCATTCACATTGAGACTGAATACTGAGAGAGATGATTTTAATGATGCCATGTTGCCAGTAGAGTCTTTGTTTGTATCGGTTGTGACTTTCTCTTCTGTATCACTCTTGGGGCCTTTTTACCTTTATAGAACCTCCCTTAATATCTCCTGTAGGGCTGGTTTCATGGTTATGAAATTGGTCAATGACTGGCGATTCTGGAAGGTCTTTATTTCTCCATCAATTCTGAATGACAGCCTTGCTGGATAAAGGATCCTTGGCTGCATGTTTTTCTCTGAAAGAGCTTTAAAAATACCCCCACCCCCAACGCTTTCTCTCATTCCAGGTCTGTGTAGACAGGTCTGACGTAATTCTGATACCTTTGCCTTGGTATGTGAGAAATTTCTTTGCCCTGGTCCCTTTCAATACTGTATCCTTGGATCTAATATTTGCAAATTGCACTATGACGTGACGTGGCGTAGGTTTGTCATGGTTGAGCTTGGGAGGGGTCCTCTCTGCCTCTTGGACACGAATGTTTGTTTCCCTCACTAGATTAGGGAAGTTTTCAGCTACAATTTCTTCAAATATCTCTTCTAGACCTCTGTTTTTCTCCACTGCCTCAGGGATGCCGATGATTCTGACATTGGATCGTATCATTGAGTCAGTAATCTCCCGTAACCTACATTCGTGGGCATGGATTTTTTTAAGTCCAGCTTCTATTTTCGTTTTTTCTTCTAATAACCCATCCTCCAATTCGCTAATACGTTTCTCTGCCTCATTTACCCTGGCCGTCAGAGCCTCTAGTTTTGACTGCATTTGGCTCATAGAATTTTTAATTTCTGCCAGATTCGCTCTCATTTCCGCCCTTAGAGATTCTATATTCTCATTAACATTTTTGTTAATACTTTTTTGAAGTCTACACGTCATCTTGATCATTGTTACTCTGAACTCCATTTCTGATAATTTGGTTATATCCATATCCATTAGTTCTGTGGCAGAGGCCACAGACTCATTGTCTTTTCTTTGCTGGGGGGGATTTCTCCTTCTCGTCATTCTGATGAGGAGAGGTTGCGGGGTTGTCCAGAGCCCAAATTATTGACCGGGACCTATGCCGTGCACCCTTGTTTTATAGGGATCTTAGAGATGTGGGCTTCTTGATTTTTCAGCCTGCCTTCTGGGGGAGGGGCCTGCTGTGCCGATACTCAGGCAACCCTGTTTGGGTAGGGTCTCCATGTCCCCTGCGAGGGGGGATGGGGATGGGCACCCTGTGAGCCGGTATTTCCAGGCTTTTTTTCTCTGGCGGCTTTCCCTGGCGGTTTTCTGTGCCTCTTCTGAGAGTCAGAGCAGCAGTGGCTGAATCTCAGCCTCTGTCTCAGAACAGAGGGGATCGCAGGCCATTCTCTGATGATCTGGCCACTTTAACTCTGTTTCTGTTGGTGCTGCTCAACCCTGCAGTGTCCCGGTATGTGCGCCCCACACCCGGCGTCCCAGCCCTCACTTCCAGGGCCGGCGCGTCTCTGTCCTTTGTGTTTCTAACACCGCCAGCCGCCAGCCGCCCCCGCGCGCTCCCAGATCTCCCAGTTTCAGTCTGGTTCAAGTGAGCACACCGGAGTTCTGTGAGAAGTCTGGTGGTGCGCTCGTTTCCCGGCTCACGGTCTCAGTCTGTTCTCTCGCAGGTGCTGGTCCGCGAGTCCGCCTGCTCCCCCGCGCAGGTGGCTACCGCTTCCCGGCGCCCAAACGCGCGGCTCCCTCCCCCTTCCGTTTATCTTCCAGTATCCGTGTGCGGTTTCACGGCTCCCCGCTTCGTACCTCAATACTCAGCGCTGGAGATGTTCATTTGTAGTGATCCAGATGTACCTTCCTGTGTCTCAGGCTGATTCCGTGGATGTTCAGGCTGGTCTGGTACCTATCCAGCTCGACTCAGGGGACCGGCTGAAAAAGGGGTCCCCTACTCCTCCGCCATCTTAACTCCTCTCTCAATACAGAGACATTCTTGTACCCTTTGCCCAGGTTCTTCCATTTTTAACATCTTATAAAACTATATACAGTATCTAAACCAAGACATTAACACTTAAACAGGCAAGACATGGAATATTTTAATTACTGCAAGAATCCCTGGTGTTTCCATTTTATAGGCAAGGCCCTCCTTCCCTGCCCCTTCCCCATTTCTGACTTCAGGCAACTGATCTGCCCTTTATAACTTTTCATTTAATGAATATTTTATAAATGAAATCATTCTTTATCTGACTTTTGGGATAGACTTTTTTTCACTCAGTATAATTATCTGGAGATTCATCAAGGTTGTTGAGTGTATAAATAGTTTTTTTTTGTTGTTGTTGTTTTTACTGAGAATTCCATGGTATAGATGTACCACATTTTGTTTAATCATTCACTCTTAAAGACATCTGGGTGTTTCCAATTTTTGGCTTTTACGGAAAAAGCTGTGATAAACATTTCAGTACGTGTTTCCTTGTGAACATGAGTCTTCATTTCTCTGGGATGAATACTCAAAAGTACTATTTCTGTGTCATATGGTATTTGCATGTTCAGTTTTAATGGGAACTGCCTAACTTTTTCAGAATGGCTCCGTTTTACATTGTAATGAGCCGTGTATGAGTTCGTCTGCATCCTTGCCAGCATTTTGCAGTGTAACTATGTTTTATTTTAGCCATTCTAGTAGGTGTATAGTGGTATCTCATTGTGATTTTAATTTACGTTTGCCTAATGGCTATGATGTTAAACATATTTTGTGTGATTATTTGCTGTATGTATATCCTCTTTGGTGATGTTTCTGTTCATTTCTTTTGACCTTTTTCCAGTTGAAGTTTTAAAAATTTATGTTATGGATACTTATCCTTGGTCAGATATATGGCTTGTAATTGATTTCTTCCAGTATGCAACTTGTTCCCGTTACTTAACAGAAGATAAAACTGTTAGCACAGCAAAAGTTTTAAATTTTGATGAAGTCTAATTTATTAATTTTCTCTTGTATGGATTGCACATTTGGTGTAAGATCTATCGACTCTTTGCTTAGCCATAGGACCTGAATGTTTCTATCCTATTTCTCTATGTTTTATAGATTTTGTCTTACATTTTGATAAGCTGACTTTTTGTATGAGGAGTGAAGTTTAAATTGCAACTCTATTTTGAGCCTATGTGTATCCAATTACTATAGCACAGTTTTTGAAAAGAACATAATTTCTCAATGGAATTGCTTCTGCAGCTTTATAAAAAACAAACCGACCATACTGCATGTGGCTATTACTAGGTTCCCATTCTGTTTCATTGATCGATGTGTCTAGTTCTCTAGTAATACCACAGTATCTTGAATATTGTACCTGTATAATACATCTTGAAATTGGGTGGAATGATTCCTCCAACTTTATTCTACTGTTTCAAAATTTTTTTAGGTGTTCTAGTTCCATTTTGTGTTCACTTCAATTTTAGAATGCTCTTGTTAATAACTACAAAATATATTGTTAGAATTTACTTAGGAATTATGTTAAACCTGTATATCATTGTGGGGAATATTTAAATCTTTACTAAATCTTAAATATTCTATTCCATGAGCATGGTATGTCTCTCCATCTGTTTAAATATTCTTTGATTTCTTTCATCAGTTTTTGTATACAAGGCCTATACATATTTTGTTAGATTTGCCTCTAAGTATTTAATTTTTGAAGCACTTTAAGTTCTGTTTTTAAAATTTCAGTGTACATGAGATCATTGATAGTATATAGAAATACAGTTGAACTTGTATGTTCATCTTGTGTCATGTAGCCTTGCTGATGTCACTTATTTAAGAAATGTTAATAGATTCCTTAGGATTTTCTATGTAGACATCATGTCATCTGCAGATAGCAATAGTTTTATTTCTTCTTTCCAGGCGTGTATGCCTTTTATTTCCTTTTCTTGCCTTATTAGACTGGCTCACCTTCCAGCAGTACTTTGAATAAATATGACAGTGAGCATACATGCCTTTTATTCTTAAACTTAGTAGGAAAGCATTCAGTTTTTAACCATTATGCATAATGTATATTTTAGATCTTTTGTATATGTTCTTTATCAAGATTATAAGTTTCTCCGTATACTTATTTCTCTGAGAGTTTTTATCATGAATAACTAGATGTTGAATTTGGTTAATGGATTTTACTTCATCAACTGACAAGTTTATGTCACATTCATTCTTTAGCATGATAATATGGTAGATTTACATTGATGGGTTTTCAAATACTGCACCAGCCTTGGATGCCTGGATTTAAACTCACCTGTTTGTGGTGCATAAATATTTTTATATGCTTCTGAGTTCTATTTGCTAATATTATGTTAAGGATTTTGTGTCTGTATTTGAGAAATATTACTTAATCTGTCCTGGCTTTATTTCTTTATCTTATTTTTATATCTTAGTAATACTGGCTTCATAAAATTAATTGGGAGATTTTTCCTCTTTTATTTGCTATTTTTCTATTTCTGTTTTTGATCTCAAATTTTGATATGTTGTATTTTTTTCATTTACGTCAATGATTTAAATTTTTTTCCCTTGATACTTCTTTCACACGGGGATTTTTTCAAGTGTGTTGTTTTGTGTGCAAATTTTTGAAGATTTCCTTTTATCTTTCTGTTATTGATTTCCCATTTGATTCCATTATGGTCAGAGAACGTACTCTTAGGATTTCGATTATTTTCAATTTGTTAAGCTTTCCTTTTGTCCCAGGATATGTTCTGTCTTGGTATATATTCCATCGACACTTGAAAAGAATTTGTTTTTGTTGTTATTTGGTGTAGTGTTATATAAATATCAATTAGGTACTGTCAGTTAATGGTGTTGGTTTCTTCAGCATCCTTGCTGCCTTTGTACCTCTGTTCTATCAACTGTAGAGAGAGAAGGGTTGACATTTCCAGCTATAATTATGGATTTGTCTGTTTCTCCTTTTAGTTGTATCAGTTTTGCTTCTCATGTTGTAGCTCTGTTGGGTACAGATACATTTAGGATTACTGTATCTTATTGTTGGATTGAGCATACATCCTTGTGTGATGTCCATTTTTGTCTCTGATAATGTTCTTTGTTCTGAATTTTGCTTTCATTTGATTATTGTTGACATGATGTATCTTTTCCCATCTCTTGCTTTCAGTCTATCTAAATCATATTTAAAGTGAGTTTGCAATAGACAGAAAATGGTTGAATCTTTTTTGTTTTGTTTTGTTTTGTTTTGTTTTAGTTCACTCAGCTAGTATCTGTCTTTTAGTTGGTGTATGTAGGCCATTTTCATTTAATGTTATCTGTATATTAGGACTTGCTTGTGTCTTTTTTTTCTATTCATTCACCCTGTTTTTAATGTTTCTGTTTTCTTTTGTCTACTTTCCTATGGATACTTGAACTGTTTTTTAGAATTCAAATTTTACTTATGTATACTGTATTTGAGTGTCTCTTTTTGCATTAGTCTTTTTACTGATTACTCTGGATATCTTATATATCTGCTGTCTGCTAATCATTTGATCAGTTGATTTTTTTCTATCATTATGAAAATCTATTGTCATCATTTTACCACTTCTAATGAAGTGTAGAAATCTTACCTCCTAAAACATCCCTTTTACTCTCCTCCTCCTTTTCATATAATTGATTAAATATTTCTTCTATATACTTTCAGAATCCATATCAGACAATGTTATAATTTTTGTTCCAGGTGAAAAGATAATCCAGAAAACTCAAAAGAAGAAAGAACATTTATTGTATTCATCTATTTGCTTACCTTATTCTTTCTTCTTTTTTGATATTTCAAGATTACTTTTTAAAAAAAATTTTATTATGTTATGTTAGTCACCATACAGTACATCATTAGTTTTTGATGTAGTGTTCCATGATTCATTTTTTGCATATAACACCCAGTTCTCCATGCAATACGTGCCCTCCTTAATACCTATCACTGGGCTAGCCCATCCTCCCACACCCCCCTCTTAAACCCTCAGTTTGTTTCCCAGAGTCCATAGTCTCTCATGGTTCATTCCCCCTTGTTTACCCCCTCTTCATTCTTCCCTTCCTTCTCCTACCGATCTCCCTGCTATTCCTTATGTTATACAAATGAGTGAAACCATATGATAATTGTCTTTCTCTGCTTGACTTATTTCACTTAGCATAATCTCCTCCAGTCCCGTCCATGTTGCTGCAAATGTTGAGTAATTGTTCTTTGTGATGGCTGAGTAATATTCCATTGTATATATGGACCACAACTTCTTAATCCAGTCATCTGTTGAAGGGCATCTCAGCTCCTTCCACGATTTAGCTATTATGGACAATGCTACTATGAACATTGGGGTGCATATGGCCCTTCTCTTCACTACGTCTGTATCTTTGGGGTAAATATCCAGTAGTGCAATAGCTGGGTTGTAGGGTAGCTCTATTTTTAACTTCTTGAGGGACCACCACACTGTTTTCCTAAGTGGCTGTACCAACTTGCATTCCCACCAACAGTGTAAGAGGGTTCCCCTTTCTCCACATCCTCTCCAACGTTTGCTGTTTCTTGCCTTGTCAATTTTTGCCATTCTGACTGGCGCGAGGTGGTATCTCAATGTGGTTTTGATTTGAATTTCCCTGATGGCTAATGATTTTGAACATTTTTTCATGTGTCTGTTAGCCATTTGTATGTCTTCACTGGGAAAGTGTCTGTTCATATCTTCTGCCCATTTTTTGATTTGATTATGTTTCTCGTGTATTGAGTTTGAGAAGTTCTTTATAGATCTTGGATACCAGCCTTTTATCTGTAGTGTCATTTGCAAATATCTTCTTCCTTTCTGTGGGTTGCCTCTTTGTTTTGTTGACTGTTTCCATGGATGTGCAGAAGCTTTTTATCTTGAAATCCCAAAAGTTCATTTTTTCTTTTGTTTCCCTTGCCTTTGGAAATATGTCATGAAAGAAGTTGCTGTGGCCGATGTCAAAGAGGTTACAGCCTATGTTCTCCTCTAGGCTTTTGATGGATTCCTGTCTCACATTGAGGTCTTTCATCCATTTGGAGTTTATCTTTGTGTATGGTGTGAGAGAGTGGTCAAGTTTCATTCTTCTGTGTATAGCTGTCCAATTTTCCCAGTACCATTTATTGAAGAGACTTTTTTCCACTGGATGTTTTTTCCTGCTTTGTCAAAGATTAGTTGACCATAGAATCGAGGGTCCATTTCTGGAGTCTCTATTCTCTTCCATTGGTCTATGTGTCTGTTTTTGTGCCAGTACCATGCTGTCTTGGTGATCACAGCTTTGTAGTATAGCTTGAAATTGGGCAATGTGATGCTCCCAGCTTTGTTTTTCTTTTTCAATATTTCCTTGGTGATTCAGGGTCTTTTCTGGTTCCACACAAATTTTAGGATTGTTTGCTCTAGTTCTTTGAAAAATGTCATTGATATTTTGATCAGGATGGCGTTGCAAGTATAGGTTGATCTGCATAGCATAGACATTTTAATTATGTTTATTCTTCTGATCCATGGGCACGGAATGTTTTTCCATCTTTTTGTGTCTTCTTCAATGTCTTTCATCAGTGTTTTGTAGTTTCTAGAGTATAGATCATTTAATTCTCTGGTTAAGTTTATTCTGAGATATCTTATGGTTTTTTGTGCTATTGTAAATGAAATCAATTCCCTAACTGGTCTTTCTTCAGTCTCATTGTTCGTGTATAGAAATGCAACTGATTTCTGAGCATTGATTTTGTATCCCGCCACATTACTGAATTGTTGTATGAGTTCTAGTAATTTGGGGGTGGAGTCTTTTGGGTTTTCCATATAAAGTATCATGTCATCTGCGAAGAGAGTTTGACTTCTTCTTTGCCAATTTGAATACCTTTTTTTTCTTTTTTGTTGTCTGATTGCTGTTGCTAGGACTTCTAGTACCATGTTGAACAATAATGGCGAGAGTGGGCATCCTCGTCGTGTTCCTGATCTTAAGGGAAAGGCTCTCAGCTTTTCCCCATTGAGAATGATATTCGCTGTAAGCTTTTCATAGATGATTTTTATGAAATTGAGGAATGTACCCTCTATCCCTACACTCTGAAGGGTTTTAATCAGGAAAGGATGCTGTATTTTGTCAAATGCTTTTTCTGTAATGTGATCTATCACACTGATCGATTTGCGAATGTTGAACCACCCTTGCATCCCAGGGATGAATCGCACTTGGTCATGATTGATAATCCTTTTAATGTACTGTTGGATCCTATTAGCTAGGATCTTGTTGAGAAATTTGGCATCCATATTCATCTGGGATATCAGTCTGTAATTCTCCTTTTTAATGGGGTCTTTGCCTGGTTTGGGGATCAAGGTAAAACTGGCCTCATAGAATGAGTTTAATAGTTTTCCTTCTGTTTCTATTTTTTGAAATAGCTTTAGGAGTTTAGGTATTTCTTCTTTGAATGTTTGGTAGAATTCCCCAGGGAATCCATCAAGCCCTGGACTCTTGTTTTTTGGGAGGCTTTTGATCACTACTTCAATCTCTTCATGATTAATCGGTCTGTTTAGATAATCAGTTTCTTCCTGTTTCGGTCTTGGTAGTTTATAGGTTTCCAGGAAGGCATCCATTTCTTCCAGGTTGTTTAATTTATTGGCATATAGTTGTTGATAATAGTTCTAATGATTGTTTCTATTTCCTTGGTGTTGGTTGTGATCTCTCCCCTTTCATTCATAATTTTATTAATTTGGGTCCTTTCTCTATTCTTTTGAATAAGCTTGCCAGTGGCTTATCGATCTTATTAATTCTTTCAAAGAACCAGCTTCTAGTTTTGTTGATCAGCTCTACTGTGCTTCTGGTTGGTAATTCATTGATCTCTGCTCTAATCTTAATCAGTTGTCTTTTCATTGCTTGGGTTAGGCCTGTTCTTCTGTTCCATCTCCAGTTTCTTAAGGTGAGAATATAAGGACTGCATTTTAGATTTTTCTGTTCTTTTGAGTGAGGCTTGGATGGCTATGTATTTTCCCCTTAGGACTACCTTTGCAGTGTCCCATAGGTTTTGGACTGATGTGTTTTCATTGTCTTTGGTTTCCATAAATTGCTTAAGTTCTTCTTTAATTCCCTGGTTTACCCAATCATTCTTAAGCAGGATGGTTCTTAGTTTCCAAGTGTTTGAATTTCTTCCAAATTTTTCCTTGTGATTGAGTTCCAGTTTCAAAGCACTGTGGTCTGAGAATATGCAGGGAATAATCTCAGTCTTTTGGTATCAGTTGAGACCTGTTCTGTGACCCAGTATATGGTCTACTCTGGAGAAAGTTCCATGTGCATTCGAAAAGAATGAGTATTCTGTTGTTCTAGGGTGTAGTGTTCTGTATATTATCTGTGAGGTCCATCTGGTCCAGTATGTCATTCAAAGCTCTTGTTTCTTTGTTGATTTTCTGCTTAGATGATCTGTCTGTTGCTGAGAGTGAAGTGTTGAGGTCCCCTACTATTAACATATTATTATCTATATGTCTCTTTATTCTGATTCAGAGTTGGCTTATGTAGCTGGCTGCTCCCCTGTTGGGGGCATAGATATTTATAATTGTTAGATCCTCTTGTTGCATACACGCTTTAAGAATAATATAGTGTCCTTCTGTATCTCTAACTACAGTCTTTAGCTTAAAATCTAATCTGTCTGATATGAGAATTGCTACCACAGCTTTCTTTTGAGGTCCGTTGGCATGAAAAAATGGTTCTCCATCCCTTCACTTTCAGTCTGGACGTATCTTTAGGTTCAAAATGAGTCTCTTGTAGACAGCATATGGATGGGTCATGTCTTTTTATCCAATCTGCAACCCTGTGGTGTTTTATGGGAGCATTTAGGCCATTCACTTTGAGAGTGATTATTGAGAGATATGATTTTAATGTTGTCATGTTGCCTGTGAAGTCCTTGTTTCTATAGATTGTCTCTGTAAATTTCTGCTCTGTATCACTCTTGGGGTCTTTTTACTTTTATAGAACCGCCCTTAATATTTCTTGTAGGGCTGGCTTGGCGGTGACATATTCTTTCAGTTTCTGCCAGTCTTGGAAGCTCCTTGTCTCTACATCCATTCTGAATGACAGCCTTGTTGGATAGAGTATCCTTGGCTGCATGTTCTTCCCACTTAATGCTCTGAATATGTCTTGCCAGCCCTTTCTGCCTTGCCAGGTCTCTGTATATATGTCTGATGTTATTCTGATGTTCCTCCCTCTGTACGTAATGAATCTCTTCCCCCTCGCTGCTTTGAAGATTGTTTCCTTGGATCTAAGATTTGTGAACTGTACTATTATATGTTGTGGTGTTGGTCTGTTCTCATTGATCTTGGGAGGGGTCCTCTCTGCCTCTTGGACACAAATGCTTGTTTCCTTCTCCAGATTAGGGAATTTCTCAGCTACAATTTGTTCAAAAATCTCTTCTAGACCTCTCTTTTTCCCCACCCCCTTGGGGATGCCAATGATTCTGACATTGGAACGTTTCATTGAGTCAGTAATCTCCCGTAGTCTTTTTTTCTTGAAAGTGGAGTTTTTTAAGCCATGTTTCTTCTCTTTCCTTCTTTTCTATCATCTCATTCTCTAACTCACTAATTCGTTCTGCCTCATTTACCCTGGCCATCAGAGCATCCAGTTTAGACTGCATCTGATTCATAGTATTCTTAATTTCTGCCAGATTCGTTCTCATTTCAGCCCTTAAAGATTCTTTATTTTCATTAATATTTTTTTTTCAAGCCTACACATCATCTTGACCATTGTTACTCTGAAAACCATTTCTGACAATTTGGTTATATCTGTATCCATTAGTTCTGTGGCAGAGGCCACAGTCTCTGTTTCCTTCCTTTGTTGGGGTTCCTCCTCCTTGTCATTCTGATGAGGTGTGTTTGTGGGGATGTACAGAGCCGAAATTATTGTCCAGGACCCAAGCAAGATGCACTTGTTTTATAGTGACGTTAGGGATTGGGCTTCTTGTTTTCTCAGCCTGCCTTCTGGGGGAGGGGCCTGCCGTGCTGATACTCAGGCAACCCTGTTTGGGCCGAGTTGCCCTGTCCCCTGTGGGGAGGAGGGGAATGGGCTCAGTGAGAACTGGTTTTTCGGGGCTTTTGTTCCCTGGCAGCTTTCTGCGTCTCTTCTGAGAGTCCGAGCAGCAGTGGCCGTATCCAAACCTCTGTCTCAGAACAGAGAGATCGTAGTCTGCTCTCTTGGCCACTCTAACTCCGTTTCTGTCGATGCTGCTAAAAACCCGGAGCATGCCGGGTTGTGCGCCCCACAGCCGTTCTCCCAGTCCTCACTCCCAGGGCTGGCATGTCTCTGCCCTTTGTGCTTCTCACACTGCCAGCGCCCCCGTGCACGCTCCAGAGCTCCCGGTTTCATCCTGGTTCGAGTGTGCGCTCCAGAGCTTCCGGTTTTCAGTCTGGTTCTCACGTGCGCTTCGGAGCTCCCGGTTTCAGTCTTCTTCACCCACTCCCGAGCTCCCACTTTCAGTCTGGTTCACGCTCCTGAACTCCCGGTTTCAGTCTGGTTTCCTGGTGGCTACTGGTCCGCAAGTCCAGCTGGATCCTCAGTGCAGAAGGCTTCTACTTCCCCGCGCCTGAGCGCAGCGGCTCCCTCCCCCTTTGGTTTATCTTCCGATATCTGTGCGCAGACTCTCGGCTCCCCGCTTCGTACCTCAATACCCAGAGATGAAGATGTTCGTTTGTAGACATCCAGATGTATCTTCTTACGTCTCAGGCGGATTTCGTGGGTGTTCAGGATGGTCTGGTAGATATCCAGCTCAATTCAGGGGACCGGCTGAAATAGGGTCCCCTACTCCTCCGCCATCTTCTTTTTTCTCCCCACCGCATAGGCTTCTTGTCTGTCTCTTCAAAGCTTGCTTCCTTGGATTAATATCTTCCAGCTTTCTTAAGTTTTCTCAGCATGATGGTTGGGCTAAAGAGGCTAGAACACCATTAACAGAAGTGTTTATCTCTACAAAAGCTTGTTATTGAAATAATTTCAAATCTGTAAGGGTTTTTTTGAATAGAAAATTAATATAATCCATATGTTCATAAGATAAATAGTTTTGTTGAGGCAAATGATCTTCCCAAGGAGTGCATCTTTTTTTCTTATCATTTCACATAATTTATTTCATTTTAAATATTTCATTGATTCAGTAAATTTTTCTTCACTTTCCAACATGTGCTAAATACAAACCATTTGATGGTTGTACTTATTGAGGTACAACCTTGTGGGAAACAATAAATAATGAGTAAATAAATTTTGGGGGAACTTGTTATATAGCCATACTAACCATATTACTACCTATAACATGTTTAATTAGTGCTTTAGGGACTGACATACTAATTGCTATCTTATCCTAGTGTGTAGAGTTATGAAAGTACTATTTTATGTGAATGTATCCTCCCAACACTATATTTCCTTACATGCTTTTCCTTTCTTTTGTCATATTTGCTATATGACAAATATACCCTTGTCATGTATTTTCTATATGCAATACTGTTTACCATTTTTGCTTCCTAGAATGTATTTCAAACATAGAGAAAAGTTGTCATATTTACCACATATTTTCCCTCTCTAGTACTCTTCACTCCTTCCCGTAGTTTTTAATTTCCATGAAAGGTCCTTTCCCTTTCCCTTCCTTCAGGATCACTTGCGTTATAGGTTGTCTACCAACAATGGTTTCAGGTTTGATTGTGTGAATATGTCTTGTTTCATCCTCAGTTTGGAAAGAATTTTGATGGATATAGAATTCTGGGTTGATGGCTGTGTTTTTTCTTTCAGCATTACAAAGATGCAGCCCCATTTTGTACAGTTCTCCATGGAGACTCTTGAGAAGGCAAGCATTATTTAAATCATCATTCCCAGGTAGGCAGTTTATCTTTATTTCTCTGACACTTTTAATTGTTTTTTATTCTTTGGCTCTTCTCAGTTTAAGTATGATGTACCCACGTGAATATCTGTTTTAATTTAATCTGCTTTGTTCTATTGATCTTGGATCAATAATCTGACATACTTCTAAAATCTTGAGAATTCTTAATTTTGATTTCCACATGGTCATATTTAGTATATAGAAAAGTGATTGTATTTTGTGTTTGATTTTGCATCCTGCAACTCTGCTGAACTCACTTTTTAGTTTTTTAGTAGATTGTTTGGAATTTTTAACAGAGACAATGTGTTCTGCAAAATGAGATGATTTTAATTCTTCTTTCCAATATGTATGTATATTATTTATTTCTTGACATTTTAATGGCAAGACTTTCCAGTATTATCTTTAATAAGAGTGGTGGCAGCAGACTGCTTTGTCCTGTTTTTGAAATTAGAGTGAAAGTTGGGGCGCCTGGATGGCTCAGTCAGTTAAATGTCCAACTCTTGATTTCAGCTCATGTCATGATCTCTCATGCGTCGTCCAATCAAGCTCCGTGATCAGTGCCCTGCCCCCTGCTTGCAGGAGCACATACCCTCTCTCTGTCTCCCTCTCTCTAAAATAAATACATAAATCTTTAAAAAAAAAAAAAGGAAATTAAAGTGAAAGCATTCAGTCTTTCATTATTAAATATAATGTTTGCTGTAGTTTTTTAAGATGCTTTTTAGTAAATTGTGGTAGATAGCCCCTATTGATAACTTGCTGAGATGTTTTTTCTTTAATTATGAAAGATTGTTGCATTTTTTAAAATACTTTTTCCATGTCAATTGTTACAATCATGTATACGTATGTTTTTATTTTATCATGGTGATATGGTGGCTTACAGTAATTGATTTTTAAATGATGATGAAGCTTCGCATACCTGGAATGAATCCCATTTTGTCATGATGCCTAGTTAATATCATACATCATTGCATGAAATTACTAATTCATTGAGGACTTTTGCATTTACATTCATCTAAGAGATTGATCTGTAGTTTCCTCTTGTATTGTCTTTGTCTATTTTTGATATCAGGACATTACTGGCCTTACAAAATGAGTTAGGAAACATTCCTTTTTTTTTTTTTTCTTCTATTTTCTGAAAAGAGGTTGTATAAAATTGGTGTTATTAATTCTTTGAATAATTGATAGATTATCAGTGAAACCCTCTGGGCCTGGAAATTTCTTTGGCAGGTTTTTTAAATTTTGAATTCAATTCTTTCAATGGACGTAGGCTATTCAGATTGTCTGTTTCATCTTGATTGAGTTTGGGTGTTTGTGGTTTTCAAGGCATTGATCCATTTTTTCCAGATTGTCTAAATTTTGTGTGTAAAGTTGATTGTAGTATTCCCTTGTTATCCTTTTAATGGCTGTAATGTGTGCAATGATAGCTTGCTTCTCTTTCATTCCTGATATTGGTGATTTGTGTCTTTTATGTGTGTGTGTGTCTTTGTCAAGACTTGCTGTATAGGTACCAATTTTATTGATTTCTTTTAAAGAATTTTTTTCATTGGTTTATGTATTGTTTTCTATATTTTCAATTTCATTGTTTTCTGCTCTTTTATTATTCCCTTTCTTCTGCTTGCTTTGTGAGTATTTTGTTCTTTTTTTCTAGTTTATAGCACTGTTAACATATAATTGACTTAAGGCATTTCTCTTTTTTAATGTAAGCACTCCTTATTAAAAATTTCTTTCTCAGCACTAGTATAACTGTGTCCCACACATTCTGATTCATTAATTTTCATTTTCATTCAGTTTTATGTATTTTTAAATATTTACCTTCAGGCTTCCTTGTAGATCATGGGGTATCTAGAAGTGTGTGCTTAATTTCCAAGTGTTTGGAGATTTTCCTCTTGTTTTTTGTTACTGCTTACTAGTTAAATTCCATTACAGTCAAATAACGTACTCTGTATGAATTCCAGGTCTTTTATTGATTTCTAGTTTAATTTTTTTGTAATCTGAGAGCAGACACTGTATGATTTCTATTCTTTTAAATTTGTTAACATGTGTTTTATGGCTCAGAATGGGGATTAGCTTGGTGGTTCTTTGTGAGCTTGAGAAATTGTGTATTCTGATGCTGTTGGAAGTAGACTATAGATGTCAGTTATATCTAGTTGGTGGTGTTCAGGAGTTTTACTGTGTTCTTGCTGATTTTCTGCCTCCTGAATCTGTTTCTGATAGAGTAGTGTTACAGTGTCCAGCTATAATAGTGGATTCATCTATTTCTCTTTGCAGTTATATTAACATTTTACTCACATATTTTGATACTCTTTTATTAGGCACATACACATTGAGGAGTCCTGTATCTTACTGGATTATTGACTCCTTTGTCATTATGTAATGCCCCTCTTTATCTCTAATAATTTTACTTGATCTGAAGTCTGTTGTGTGGGAAATTAATAAAGCTACTCCCACTTTCTTTTGATTAGTGTTAGCATGGTATAACTGTCTCCATCCCTCTACTTTTAATCTACGTGTTTCTGTATATTTGAGTGGTCTTCTTGTGGACAGAATATGGCAAGGTCTTGTTTTTTGATCTATTCTGACAATCACTGTCTTTAACTGGTATATTTAGACTATTGATGTTGAAAGTGATTTTTGGTATAGTTGGATTAATATCTACCATATTTAATATTGTTTTCTATTTGATGTCCTTGTATTTTGTTCTTATTTTTGACTTCCACACTTCTGCCATTTTGTTTTTTTTAAATTTGCTTCCAGTTTTATTGAGGTATAATTGACAAATAAAAATTGCATGTATTTAAGGTCTACAACATGATGTTTTGATATATGTATACAATGTGAATTAATTAACATATGTATCATCTTTCATAGTTACCTTTTTTTTCTTGGTGAGAACACTTAAAATTTACTCTCTTAGCAAGTTTAAAGTATACAATACAGTATTAGTAACTGTATCACTATGCTGTACATCAGATCTCCAGAACTTATTTGTCCTGCATAACTGCAACTTTGTACCCTTTAACTACTATCGCCCCATTTCCCTATCTCCCACCCCCTGGCAACCACCATTCTCCTCTTTACCTTTATGACTTTGACTCTTTAATGTTCTGCATATAAGTGTGGTTTTAATTGAACATTGTGTATGTTCCATTTTCTCTCTTAGGATATTATTATACTTCCTTTTTACTTTTTCGCAGTTGCCTGTCCTAGTGTTTGCAATATGCATTTACATATAATTTAAGTGCACTTTCAAATGCAACTATACTGCTTCACTGGTAGTACAGGTACCTTATGATAATGAACTATTCCTAATTCTTTCCTCCCACCCATTGTATCATTACTGTCATTCATTTCACTCATATATAAACATATATGACACAAATACATATGTATGTATATACATATATATTATCAAACACGTTCCTGGAATTATTTTGAACAAGCTTTTATCTGTTATATCAATTTAGAAAAGGAAAATAAAAGTTTATGTTTTACCTTTATTTATTCCTTTTTCAGTGTTCTTCCTTTCTTTTTGGAGGTAGGAGTTTCTGACCTATATCATTTTCCTTTTCTCTAAAGAACAACTTTTAACATTTCTTGCAAGGCAGATCTATTGAAAACAAACTCCCTCAATTGTTTGCCTGAGGAGATTTTATTTTTCCTTCACTTTTGAAGGATAATCTACCAGGGTATAGAATTCTAGGTTAGTGATACGATATACAAACCTTTACTGCTGTGTAGTTCTATTCCCACTCACCTTCACTGTGCTATCATTTTTTTTTTAAGATTTTATTTATTCATTTGACAGAGATAGAGACAGCCAGCGAGAGAGGGAACACAAGCAGGGGGAGTAGGAGAGGAAGAAGCAGGCTTCCAGCAGAGGAGCCTGATGCGGGGCTCGATCCCAGAATGCCGAGATCACGCCCTGAGCTGAAGGCAGATGCTTAACCACTGAGCCACCCAGGCGCCCCAACTGTGCTATCATTTTTATACATATATCTCTATATATCTGTTATATAGCCAATAATACAGTGTCAAAATTATTCCTTTATATATCTATTGAAAAATCTAGTAGAAAAAGAAGTATAAATATATTTACAGAGTTTGTTTTATTTTATATTAAACTTCTTATGTCCCATTTCTTCCTGTGAATTCATGGTACCATTTGGTTTTATTTCCTTGTCTAATATAGCTTCATTCACAACCCTTTCCTTTGCGTGTATGTTACATGACCAAAAAACAACTTTTTAGATAGTTTTGTGTAATTGTCTTTTACATCAGTTATGATAAGAAAGGAACATCAATATGTAATTATGCTTGCCTAATTATTTACATAATTGTTTTTACTGAATATCTATTTTTTCCATACAGAGTTTTATTTTATAAGTCTGGTGCCACTCCTTTTATGCTGAAGAACTTCCTTTAGAATTTCTTATTGCAGGATTCATAACAGATTCTTTCAGTTTTAGTTCATCTGGGAATGTCTTTATTTTGCCTTCATTTTGAAAGGTAGCTGTGCTGGATATAAGAACCTTGGTTGTCAGTTCATTTATTTATTTGTTTCAACACCTTGAATATGTTGTCCCATGGCTTTCTGCCAATGTTTCTCATGAAATGTCAGCTCTTGGTCTCATTGGTGTTACTTTCCATGTGATGATTCACTTTTTTCTTGCTTTCAATATTTTGTCTTTATTTTTTGGTTTTAGCATTTTGACTATGATATCTCTTGATGTCGATCTTCCATTTACCCTCTTTGGAATTAGATGAGTTTCTTAGATGTGTAGATTAGTGATTTTCATCAAATCTGGGAACTTTTTAGCTGTTACTTCTTGAAATATATTTTCTGTTCCATTCTGTCACTTCTCCATCTGGCATTTTCATTATGTGTATGTTGGTACTCTTGATAGTGTCCCACTTTGTCTGAAATCTTCACTATTTTTTTGTGTGCTTCAGTTTACATAATTCCTATTGACTTATCTTCAGGTTTTCTGATTCATTCTTCTGTTGTAATGATTCTACTTTTAAGTCCTCCTAGTGAATTCTTCATTTTGTTTACCATAGTTTTCTACTCTTAGAATTTTAGTTTGCTTCTTTTTAAGAAATAAAATAATTTCTAAGTAGTTGTTCTCTTTTTTCCTTTTTTTTTCTTTGCCAAGTTTCATTTGCTTAAGGCCTTTTTTGTTTGTTTATTTTGATGTAGTTCACATACACTGTTATATTAGTTTCAGGTGTACAGCATAGTGATTCAAAAATTCTGTACATTACTCATTGCTTACCATGATAAGTGTAGTCACCGTCTGCAGCTGTATAATGTTATTATAATGTTATTGACTATATTCCCTGTGCTGTACTTTTCATCTCCATGACTTACTTATTTTATAGCTGTAAGTTTGTACATCTTAATCCCCCTCATCTCTTTTGCCCATAATCCCATCCATCTTCCCTCTGGCAACCATCAGTTTGTTCTCTGTATTTAAGAGTCTGCTTGGTTTTTGTTTATTCATTGGATTTGGTTTTTGTATTCCACATGTAAGTGAAATCACATGGTATTTGTCTTTCTCTGTCTGACTTATTTCACTTAGCATTATACCCTTTAGGTCCATCCATGTTGTTGCAGATGGCAAAATATCATTCTTTTTTATCACTGAATAATATTCTAGTGTGTTTGTGCATGTGCACACCACATCTTCTTTATCCATTATTTTGATGTCTGTGTGTTTTCCTAGGAGGCAGGGTGATATAATTGGACAAGTGTGTGTATTTGGGATCCCAAAGGTATTGGTAATATTTTCTTTCAGGTGGACATATATTTATTCACTTCATTAATAGTCTTTATGTTACATAAAATGTCAAATATATAGTTTACTAATATTTCAAAAAACAGGTAGTTTTATTTAACTGGACTTCTGTGCTGTGTACTCTTTTGTGTTCAGCTTGTTTTGCTAAGTGTAATATATGTGTAGTCATTTGTAGGATACATTCACATTTTGCTTTCTGTGCCTAATATTCTGTTGCATAAGTATTTCATTGTATTGACTTTTATCCATTCTACTGTTGACTGCCATTTGCGTTGAATTCTATTTGGGGCTACTTTGGATAAAGCATCTGCACACATTTTAGCATTGTTAAGGGCCTGAATATTTTAGTTACTAAAATGGGTCTTTATTTTGGGGACTAAAATGGCCAGAGGATATTTTTTTCTCTAAGTGAATGAAGACTTGTGGAATATACTTAAGCTTTTATCCATGGAGTGCAGAGAGCAGATGGTGAACAAATTGAAAAGGACAGTTAAAGGCCCAGGGAATACATTTTTCTGGTCCCAGGTTGAGTGCTAGTCTTTGTAATAAAATGGTTACGTTTCCACACATTAGAGAAGCACCAGTGGTGCTTTGGGATTAATTTATCTCACATAATGTAATAACAGAGTAAGAATTGGTGCTAACATTATATCTCTTGATTATTCACTTTTGCAAGCAAGTTAAGCAATGTACTCTTTCTATGACACCATTTTCTGCATTGGCCTTTGATTTATAAAAGGGTGGTATTACTGCCACCTGCCATTTGTTTATTGGTGCCAAATTCTACCATCTATAGAGGTAATATAATGAAAACAGTGGCAATTATAGAAAGCAGGGTTATCAAAAGAATACCATATTTTGTTTCATTAGGAAATAACCATGACCTCTCAGCATCAGAGGGCACTTAAATTCATCAAGAAACAATTATGTGATCAAAGTCCACATAGTTTAGGCTGAAAGAAACATTCACTGTGTTTTAGCTTTGTTTAAATGGATATGCAAATGAAGAGATGGAATCAAAATGCCTAAGAATTGGCAATATTGAGAGTTACCTCTAAGAGAAAATAGTGGTGGGGCGCCTAGGTGGCTCAGTCGTTAAGCATCTGCCTTCGGCTCAGGGCGTGATCCTGGGGTTCTGGGATCAAGCCCCACATTGGGCTCCTCCACTGGAAGCCTGCTTCTTCCTCTCCCACTCCCCCTGCTTGTGTTCCCTCTCTTGCTGGCTGTCTCTCTCTCTGTCAAATAAATAAATAAAATCTTTAAAAAAAAATAAGAGAACACAGTGATATTAAAAGGGAAATGGAACCAATAATAATAATAGCAGGTACTAATTTTTGAATGGTTACTCTGTGTTATGTGCTGTGTAAAGAACTTGGAATAAATTATTGCATTTAATGTCACAAACACTAACATATAGAGATTAATAAATATTCTAATGATGCCACTGGGATTTCAGAAGTACACAATTTGGCCATGGAAACTGCTGAAACTGAGAGTTATGTCTAGACACTTAAAACTGTGTTTCTTCTTACACCTTCCCTGTAGACACAACTCACAGATGGATTTTTTTTTTTTCTTGGGAACAGCAGTTTTGGTAAAAATACTGTGGCTAAAGTATCCTAGTAATTGTGTAAAATTTTGTTTTTCCTTTTCTTCTTCCTTCATCCTTTACTCCTCTGTCTTGTCTCCTTCTCCTCCTCTTCCTTCATCAACATCATGATAATCCTTATATATAATGGTGGAGCATGATTTTTCTCTACAAAATGAGGTTTGCCTACATAATCATTTTAAAAATGACAATAATTAAAAACAAATAAAATTGGCTATCTGCTGTGTCAGCTGTAGCTTGATTCTTCCTGCTATCTGATGAGAGACAGTCTAAGAGAGGGATTTCTAACTTAAAAGCAATGCAGAATTCTTTTTTTTAAAGATTTTATTTACTTATTTGAGAGAGAGAGAATGAGAGAACATGAGAAGGGAGAGGGTCAGAGGGAGAAGCAGACTCCCCGCTGAGTAGGGAGCCCAATGCAGATTCCATCCTGAGACTCCGGGATCATGACCTGAGCCAAAGGCATTTGTTTAACCAACTGAGCCACCCAGACGCCCAGCAATGCAGAATTCTATGTGGAAAAACAGTCGGCAATTCTCTGTGCGTTTGAAGAAAGGAAACCGTGAGAAATGTATGAAGAGAAACAGAAAAGGTTTCCCTTTATAATTATTCATATTTAAAAATGCAGAGCTATGAAAATTCAAGGTAACCTTTATATATTTAATGCGTACATTATATATATATATACACAAAATGTGTATATACATACATAACATGTATAATATATACATAGGTGTATTAATTTATTCTAGTAATATGTGTTAAATCATGTATATTGAATTGTGTAGTAACATATATATAAAATGTGTGTGTCTATGTAATTTTATAGTAGTAATCTTGGAAGTATATGTAAGAAAATGATAGTGGCTAAGAGATATCCAAAATCACAATCTGTAAATACTAAAAAACATAATGGATAAACATTTTTTCATTTTATGTACTAACTAGATAATATTATTACAGAAGAAAACTCTTACTCTGGGCAAGATACTATAATTCCTTGTTATTTAAAATATTTTATCACTCTTGTGTAAAAATGCCTATTAAGCATATCCAATTTCCTGTGTCCTAATTTGCATTTTACCTCAAATTTCATTTATAGAACGTCTACTCTTCCAGGTATTGTTTTATAAGGTGAAATAAGGCATAACTTTGTCTCTTAAGTTCACAATTTAGTGAGAGAGATGGAAAAGTAAACAAATGTATCTGTAGAAAAGGAAATGATATCAAGTAGTGAAAAAGGGTGCTAGTAATGTCTAGGGAGCACAGAGAACAAGTGCCACAGGCAAGGATGCTTGAAGGTCTAAGTTATGTTCTTAATCCATAACAATGTCACGACTGTCAAGTAAGTGCTCCTGAGGGAAATGCAGCACGATCCATTAGGTGCCAGGAGAAAACCAATAGAAAATTTTCTTTTAAAATGATGAGATCATTAAACCTGGCAACTGAATAGTTTGAGGTTAAACTTACATAAGATAAAAACTCTCAGTGCCACCCAAGTTAACTTTTTGAAAGTTCCACCTCTCCAACATTTGATATAGTAAAATTCTTTGATATTATATATCTTTCTAGTATAAAATGTTTCTAAAGTATCTATATTAAAGTATTAAGTTAAGGGGTGCTCTCCCTTTCCCTCCCTACACCCCTGCCCACGTATGTGTGCTCTCTTTCTCAAAAAAAAATTTTTAAATTAAAAAAAATAAAGTGTATTAAGTTCAGTCTATAGTATTATGTAATACAAATATAATCTATGTACATTTTTTGATAAAATCACAATTAAATTCTTTCTTTTTTAATTGCTTAAATGCTGATGCTAATATTCACTATTTTAGGCTAAGCCTAACAGACCTCTGGAATCCAAGTTGACAAACACTTCGCTAAGGAAAGCTTTATTAGTGGTAGAGTTACTAATTGCAGCCATAGTATAAATTATTTTTTACCCCTAAACAAAAGTCTTCCCAAAAGTTATACTTACATCAGGGATTAAGACAAATTCTTCAAAGGCATTCTTTAGCCTGTTTCTTCTGTCTTCACCCATTTATCCTCCATTGGCTTTTCCCCATAGTCTCTAAAACCCAACAAATGATTACAAAAAGAGAATAAATTAACCATTAACTGGGCTCTTTAACAGTCTCCTGGCCTACACTGCCCCCTTACCTTCCTTTAACCATCAAAAATGTAATATTGCCTCTCAGATGGTCACTTGAGAATGAATTAATTATTCCAGAGCACAAATATCCCAATGTAATGGGCTTATTTTAGGGGGTATCTCTCAATTCATAAATCTGAGCCTGGGAATTCTTCACCGTATTGTTACCTCTTTGGTATTTAAAGCTTTTTAAAGTTACTTCATTGATAAAGATGGTGTATATAATCCACTTCACCATTACCAGTAGACATTTTTAACCTGTCCATATTGGACTCCCTTATTCAAACTCTGCATGTGTGCATGCGTGCACACACATATGCACACACATACATATTTAAAGTTTAGATTTTCCTCATGCTTTCGCTGGCAAGACCCAGTATTTACAAAGCATCCTATTAAACAATCCATGAATAATCCTAGATTTCTCTCTCTACCATACTTTTATTTTCTCTCATTAGTTATGAAATCTTCAAGATTCCACCCTCTAGATGTCTTACACTGTCATTCCTTTTTCTCCACTCTTACTACTCCAGCCTCACGTTTTTACCTCATGAACTTTGCTTATTTAGGCACTTATTGCCTCTGTCATGCCCTCATAAATGATCTCAGTGCTAGAAATTTCTTTGAGTGAAACAAGCTTCCTTTCCCTTCCCCTGTTCTGCATATATTATATTTTTCTTATCTCTGAAATGTTCTTACTCATTTGTCTCTCTTGTAAGTATACACTCATTCTTTAGTTATCAAATCATATGTGCCTCAGGAGAAGGATAAACACCATATTGGATATCTTGTGTGTGAATGTTATGAATGTGCCAGCCTTTGAGTACAGGATAATGGTTAGCCACAGACTCCTGCACCTCTGCTCAGCACCTTCAGTTTCTACTGGGCTGTGCAGTGCAAGTCACTTACTACAATTACTTTTTAAGTCAGGAATAATGGATTGTCTTTGAGTTGTGAATTAGTATCGTAGAAGTTTCTAATGTTTCTGAAAGAATATCATAGGTTCCTCCTCACGACACTTGATGACCTGTCCTCTAAGTCCCCATTGTACTCCATTTGCATGTATGGCAGTTTCCTGGACTTAAAAGTCATTAGAATTGATTCTACTTAAGAAGTACCCTTGGTTTACCCCCCACACACAGCCTTTTATAGTTGTTATCATCTCATGTTGGATGTAAATATAAACCCTGCAGGATACTCCTGTGTAAGAAAAATGAAGTTAAGTGTCTCACTATTGATTTCAGCTCCGGTCATGAATCTTGCTTTCAAGGTTGAAATACTCAGTGGTGTGTAGTCAGTGTACTGCTTCTTCAGGGGTTTTCTAGGTGCTTGAGAGAATATTATGCTCATGAGACTCGTAGTCTTCTCCCCAAGGGGCTTTCTGACCTCTCCTCTGTGCCATTGCCTGCTCCTTTGCTAGACGGCACTTATTTTGCCAGGATAGAATAAATAGGTTACATTTCTATCTAGATGACTCATCCTGTGTTCACTCCACTCAGGGCTGTTTACACTCGTTATGCAACATGCGATGCATAGTGTATGCATACACCCAACAGCATATTCCTTGTGCAAGGAAAATGAAGGTGCTATTCTGGGTAAACCTAGCGGTGATTTCCCCAAAACTGCCTCTCCTGAGTGAAACACATTCATTTCTGCTGAGCTTGGCCATAATTGGGAAGATTGGGCAGCAAAATCAAGTCATTGTCATATTATTTCTGTTGTTCTTCACAGGCCAAAAAGAATGTTATGCCTATGGATCTAAATGTCTTCTGTTCAGATGTTTGACATCTGTCTAGTTAAAACCCTGGTGGATGTAGCCTAGCTTGGTATTTTTTAATCTATTGCATTGAGTTTCTCAAGTATCTCTCTCTAAGAGAGATTGTATAGCCCCTGCTGAATGATGCTGAGCTTGGTTACCCTAAATTCATTGTTCAGACCTGAGAAGAACAGGCATCTCTCAGTTCATTGTGGTGCAGATTCAAATGTGCCCCGGAGGCCCAAAGGCATATCAAGACCATTGGGCTAAAATGCTTCTGCTCAAAATGTGTCACATCCAATCCTTTAACTCTGTTCTTATTCCCCAAGCTTGAGGGTAGTAAGTTGCTTTCATTAAAATGCATTGGCTTTGTTATCCCCTTAGTCACTTGCTCTTTGGTAAAAGGGTTCAGCATTGGCTGGGCAATAACAACCCCCTTGAGATAATGGATTTCACCAGTCCTAAGAGTAACTAGTTACTCTATAGTTACAATATAGGGATGTTTCATATTTTCCTTACATTCTGAAGAAATGCTAATTTTCCTGAGCCCTCAGGAATGCATTTCTTCACAGGCACTCAATACCTTTTCTATAATGCCTTGCTGTGTGGTACCCCAGGTTGCTGGCCATGAAGGCGCCTGACTGAGAAACTGTTGACTGAGTACCATAAACTGTACTTCCACTGTTATCACCTTCTGAAGCACTTGCTGGACCATCATCACGATCAAACATTTGTTCATGCACATCTCCAGCCCTGAAAAAAATGACTGGTCTGTCAGGTCACTGAAATACTGCTTCATATGTATTTAGCAGGCCTGAAATTATGTTATGGCCGTGAGGCTGAGTCCTTTTTTCCTCAAAGTGTGTAAGGACCTTTCCGATAAGTTCCTACCATAAGCAGCCAAGCTTGAAAGCAGTAAAGGTGACAGACTTAGAACCCATTGGATATTTTCCCTCAAGTATCCCACTGTGGTATTCACATCCTTCAACACCACTGCTCAGTCACTTCAACTGGCCCTGAATTCATGTCATGCACCGACACTAAAAGAATGGGTAATCATTTTGATGTAGAGTTTATGAGGAGTTCCTGCAAATCCCAAGGTATAATTGTGTTCATGACTCTGAGTCCCTTTGCTGAGAGTGACTGCCATCTGTTCTATGACACCCAGTTTAATACCACATGGTTTGGTGGGAAGAGGAAAGGTCTTGGCATAAAACGCACTGGATTGATCTCACAGTGCGTGCCTCCTTTTGTGTTTACACCCTTCAGTGCCTGTTGAACAATAGCTACAACCTTCCCTCAGGTCATGTACTTCACCAACCCTGGAAAGACTGACTGGTCTCACAAGTTAAAATATTGCTGCTTCATGGTTTCCTGGGAGTCCTTAGGGAATGTCACATCCCCGAGATTGATTATCTTCTTCTCATAGTGTTTGATGACCTCTTGGTCATCTAACACTGGGCTTAATGGCAGTGGAGGTAGCTGGCTTAGAATTGCCTGGATTACAACTCCCAGAATTAATCATCCTATATTCACTCCTGTCAAGGCCAACTGTGGCTATTTTTAAGTAGATCCTGCCAGCTTTGAACATCTATTCCGTGAGATGCAAAGTGGCTTAATGACTATAAAGGTGCTAGTCTTAGAACACAGTGGATTGGTTTTCCTCAGAATTGCTTGCACTTTGTTCACCATCTTCAGCTTCTAGTGCACTTGGGCCCAGTTGATCCTAAATTCACATAGTTGCCCAGACTTTGCGAAAGGGTGGTATACCAAATCAGTGTTTTGTTTCATGTATGCTTCAGAAGCTCTAATGAATTTTGGGGTAATGATGCTTAATCCCTTCTGCTAAAATACTTGACCACTGCCATAAGGCTTTGCTGTATGTCATTCTACTGGATGGCAGTGAGAGTAGGCTGAATGTTTGCCATGGTTGGTTAAGTTGGGGGAGGGCTGTAGTGGCGGAATGACGTTCCAGAACCTGGTTTACTATTTTTAAAGTACCTTTAAAATTATTGTTTCTTTATATTTTTTACAAAGTCTCTGTAGTATGAACAAGGCAGTAATGGGAGAATGAGAAAACTGAGGGATAAGTATTTAAGCAGAATAGGTCTGTGATTACTGATGTGTTGTTTTTGCTTAAGTCAGTCCTTTTTTAAAAGAAAAATTTTAATTTATGTATTTAGTGTTAATTCAATTACTTCATTTTTGGTATATGTTTTATTATATAATTATTGGAAGAGAATTGGTTCAGTATATGAAATGTTTCCTCTTGCTTTTTATCATTTTTCTCTCTACCTAAGCAGCACCTCTTCAGAGTACATCTCTGCCCATCTGTCTAAGGTATCACTGTAGGTCATTCTCTGAATCTCTGTCAGTCTTCCTGTTTTATCTTTACATTATTTATCAACATCTAATTTTTATGTATATTTGTTGATGTAAATTTTGGTCAACATGCAGATTCAGTGAGAGCAAGGACCTTGTTTTTGTATTCCCTTCTTTTATCACATTATCTATAAAAGGGCACGATATACATACATACATATACATAGAACTACACACATCTGCTGAATGAATGCATGCATGAACTAATAAATTGTTATGTCCACATAGATTTTTGAGGAATATCGAGTTGAGCCACAAAAAGTGCACAGTAGAATATAAAGGAATCATGAATAAAATAACTAACTACTTGCACACCTACCTACTATAACCTTACAGAGAGCTACTCCTATTGGCAATTATTTAGCATATTAAATAAATTAGCCGAAGATGATTTCTGTATTTTGGCCCCTAGGTTTTTTACTATTTGACAATAGGCTGAGACTTACTAGCTCAAGAGCCCACCAGCTCTGAACTCAAAATTTTGTACATCCATTCATTTTAAGCATAAACCAAATAAGCAGATTTTTAGCCAGTTAGAGCTTGCTTTCTTTGCATATCTTGTGAAACTGTGCCATAGATAAGATAAACCCCAGGGCTGTGAGGACCATGATATTGCCCTTTGAAATTTCTGACCCAGTGTCTCTCTGCCTTGTGACTGAGTGACATCATCTAAACCCATAAGCTCCCTCTCCAACCCCCCTGTCCCCCAGGAATTTTCTTGCCTTCTTCACCTGTTGAAGGATGTCCCCTGCACAGAGCCTCTGCATAGTCTCATGCTATGAGGGATTTCCCCCACACGCAAACCTGTCAAAGTGTATTCCAAATAAAGCTTGTGTTGGCCACCTTATTGTGGTCTTATCTTTTTCCTTGATCAGCCCTGTAATTCCTAGAACCCTGTACATAGAGTCAAGAAGAAAGGCAGATATATCAACAATGGGATTTTTGATTTATGAGTCTTTTTAGAACATATCACATTTCATATATGCCAAGGAGTTATGGGCTTGGAATGAGGATATTTTTGCAAAAAGCACTATGCTACAACAGTAATTACTTTTGCAGAAGTTTGTGTACAGTGAACTACTGTACAAAGTCTGGGTCTACATTAGATTTTTTTTAATCTTTTTCATATTTTTTACAAAGTCATCTTTTTTCTCAAGCATCTTTGCCTTGGAAGAACATACAGCGGAAAGAATTTCAGAGAAAAACCTTATAGAGATAGCTGATAATAGATGTGGAAACCTCTATTATCTTTAAAATTGAGGGAGTCCTAGAGAGGCAGAGATTTTTGGAACCAAACTGTCCTTCATTTAAATGTAGAAAAGTTTCAGAAATGGTTTGTAATGATGATACATATTTGTGAGAAATAATATACTTGGACTGAAAGAGTTGGTATGTTGTTAGTTCACTTTTGTTATATTTATATAATTCACTGAAAGAGGTTAGTAGGACATAAATGTTAACTAGTTTTCATTTTCTCAGATACTTCATTCACATTATCATAAAAATTAGCATTTCACAGTCTTCCCACCTTGCACTTCATAGTTTAGAGTTTATAATTAAGTCTTAGAGATGTCAAACTGAATGACAAATTCCGTTTTATTGCTCAGAGGAGTCCTGAGTCTCTCTCTCTTTTTTTTTTTAACTTTATTGAGATATAATTGACGTATAGCACTGTGCAAGTTTATTATGTACCATGTGCTAAGTCTTATTAAAAAAAGAACTATTTTTCATTTTTCAACACCTTTAGACCAGTGTCAAGGGGAGACTGACAACGAAATATGATGGCAGGGCAGACAGGAGCTCACTATTACCACTTCCACATCCCTTCCTAACACAACCCTTGACAAGTGTGGTAAAGAGGGAGAATGGAGGTCCCTACTGCCTTGAGATCAATAAAACTATAAACTCTATTCTCCATGAAGTTAGCCAGCAAATGTGTCTTGCTAAATGATATCTCTCCATCACTGACCCCATTGCCAGGCACACAGAAGATTTTATCAGTCAGCCAGTTGGGTATGTTTATAAGCAATTGCTCTGAGATCTGAAATAAACTACATATCAGTGATGGATAATAATTATTAAAAGACCATGCCTGTAGGGGCGCCTGGGTGGCGCAGTCGTTAAGTGTCTGCCTTCGGCTCAGGGCGTGATCCCAGCGTTCTGGGATCGAGCCCCACATCAGGCTCCTCCCCTAGGAGCCTGCTTCTTCCTCTCCCACTCCCCCTGCTTGTGTTCCCTCTCTCGCTGGCTGTCTCTCTCTCTCTGTCAAATAAATAAATAAAATCTTTAAAAAAAAAAAAAAAGAAAAGGCCATGCCTACGAAGAGCATGGTGAAGTACCTGGTACATTAAATCACTCGAAAAATAAAAGAAATATAATAATAATTAACTGTATTAAAATGCAAATATACAATGAACATATATTGGCAGTTTCTTAATATAAATCGTAATTTTAGATTCATAGCAGTGACCTGATTACTTCATTAGGCTTATTATCACAAGGATATTTGAAAGCCTGTTAACATAAGATTTAATTTGCTGTCAATCAGATGTGTTTTCATTTTAGTACTACTGAAGATAGAAATTTGATTTTTTTAAAACAGCAGAAAGAAGAGAAAGAAAACAACATTTATTGGAAGTTTTTAAATGCTGTACAGAATTGTGGTTTATTTTAAAACTCATTTAAATTAAAATATATTTTGTTCTTTTTGGGTTTTTTTTTTCAGTAGTTCAGTATTTCTTGCCGAGTAACATAGGTAAAAATGAAAGAAAAAATTGGTTAATATAGTACACACATTATAAGCAACTAGTGATTTTGATATTTCTGACATTTCTTTAGAGTACTTAAGTCTAGTTCTTATTTAGAGTCGAGTACTTTCTTTTTTTATTATTATTCTGAAGATTTATTTATTTGTCAGAGAGAGAGAGAGAGAGAGAGCACAAGCAGGGGGAGTGGCAGGCAGAGGGAGAAGCAGGCTCCCGCTGATCAAGGAACCTGATGTGGGACTCAGTGTGGGACGCTGGGATCATGACCTGAGCCGAAGGCAGACACTTAACTCACTGAGCCACCCACGCATTCCAAGAGGGTAGAGTACTTTCTTTACAGTAGGGTACTTAATTTCTTTAGAGTATTTAAATCTAGTTCTTGTTTAGCACTTGTGGGGTTGACAAATTACAGAAGCTCTTTTACCTCTAAGTCAAAGCCTGCTTGCAGCCAGTAGATATAATTGGACTGTACATCACCAGTTTAGCTTTGATAATTGCCTTTTTTATTAGTATATTTCATCTTTGTCATATTTGTACTTAATTTTGAGGTATTTTACAAGGGTCATTTATAAATATAGTGTGTGTTATGTATTCTCTTAAATGTGTACAAATAAGCCTTATTAACTTGATAAATACTAGCTGTGTCCATAGATGAGGAAGTAGTTTACAGGAAAAAGTTGAATGACTGCTTCAAACACCCAATGAGGGTTTTCATTTTTACTTTCAGTCTTCTTTCACACTTCTGTTCCCCCTTCACAGTGCTTGCATGAAACTAAGGGCGACAGGGGAAGCTGGACCGAGAATATCCCTTCCACACTTACTGTGATGTTGTGTTTTAAATACTAAATGAAAGTATGATATTTGTAGGATCATTAGCTTACAATCTACTGAACAGGACCAGTACTCAAATATGAATTCAGAGCAGAGGCTGGCAAATTTTCTCTGTAAAAATAGATATTTTACACTTCGAGGACCATCTGTTTCTGTCTCAGTGACTCACTCTACTGTAGTATCATGAAAATGGCCATAGATCATACATAAATGGACGAGCATAGCTCTGCTCCAAAAAAAATCCTTTTATTTACAAAATCAGGTGGTGGGCCAGGTTTGGCCTTTGGAATGTTACTCCAGTGGTTTAGAGGATACATTCTCTTGCCCATATTTCCCAAGGTAAATTCAGAACAAAATTTTATATAATAATTTCCAAGCTATTCAGTGATGCATGAAAATTAAATGTTTATAACTAGAAATTGATATTCAGATAGAAACTGGGTTACCTGTTTATTAAGTAATAAATTAATTGACTAGAGGACATAATGGACTAAAGAACAGTGGAGATTCTAGTGAAAAAACCTATATGTGTGTGTGTGTATACACATATGAATATTATATTAATATATTCATATATATATATATGAATATCTTTCTGGAAGTATAGATAATTTGAATGTTATGGATACATTTCTATAAGATGATTATGTATTCTGTGATGCTGAATTCATGCATATATATCCTGTTAAGTTGATAAATGTCCACTAGAACATAGGACTCAACTTTAAATGCACATCTGAATTCCCTTGGGAGTTTTAAGAATCACAGATGAAGCATTTCATTTATGGTCATGGCAGAATAACTAATAATACAATTGTGCCACACTACTCCCCTCCTGCTGCCGTGAACAACTTGAAAAATGGACAGAACATGTGAAACACATCTTCTTACACACGACCATCTGGCAGTGCTGGATCCATGAGACAAGAAAAAGAACCAGGCGATCCCTATAGTAGCCCCAGATTTCAGCCTGGAGGCGTTTACTAGACTCTGGCAGAGGGAAGGTGAACCCAAACTGAACACAGTGGACTTCCGAGGCTTAAAAGGGACAACAGTTTAGAAGGCTGAAGGGCTGCAATTTGTGGGACAGAGTACCATAACAGAGTTTTGCACTGAATGAGTCTCATATATCTGGATTGGGGTCCTATTGAATGTTTGGCTAAATAAGTGTCACATGCATAAAGTGAGACTTGATAAGGTCAGCCAGAGAGTAACTATCAGGTATAACCTGAACAGTTCTCAAAGTTCACATGGGGCTGGAACATAACCAAAGTAGAGCCTTATTGATAACCATGAGAATTCAGTAGGGGCCTCAGAAAAGCCACATTATAGAAGGAAGGTTATATTACCCCTAAAATAAAAACTAACCTAGACCTATCCTAACAAAGCTTAGAAAAAAGTCTCGAGAATAAAATGCTGATATTCAAGTACATAAATGTCCAAAGTGAAACTCAGTGTTCTTTCAAGGAAACCAATGATGTCTAGACATTAACATTCATAATGTCTGGCATCCAATCAACAATTAGTAAACTTCCATGGAGCAGGGAACAGTGACTCATAACCAGAAAAGATCAGTTAAGATGACCTAGAATTGATAGGATAAAATTGACACAGAATTAAACACTTATTATAAACATGATTAAGGAAATAAAGGAAACATGAATGTCATGAAGAGAGAAATTGAAACTGTAAAAAACAAACAAACCAACAAAAAAAGAAACTGCAAGTTGAAAGTTGTACAAGTTGGACTTGGAAATTATGCTGTGGCTGCATTCATTCTCTTTTCTTAGCTCACTTGTCCTTCACTTGTCAGTAATAAGGAAATAGTTATAGCTAATGCTCTGCTGCTAATTTTGCCTCATTTGGCATATATAAATGAAATATTATTTACAGTGTATATTTATATTCACTTTACTGGAGATTGTTCTACTCTGTAAAACTTGTATCTAGTACAATTAACTGCTGAGATTAAAGAATTGAACTAATTTGACTATATTTCTTAAATCAACTGTGATATGTATTTGTTAAAATTCCAATGGAACAAAATCATCAAATATCATTCAAAGTTAGTTTTTTACAGTATATAGCTGCACTACATACTTGAAAGTTAAATCCGAGTCTGATTAGAGGATGTTTTTCCTTAATTCACTTTCATTTTCCCTTTCAAAAAGATTTGCGTACCTGTTCTAAATTTGACAAGGATAATTTACTATATTTTCTCAAGCAATTTCTGGATGTTCTAAAGATATATCAGTAACCATCATATGCACCCATAATTAATGCTGGAGTTGAGTCAGCATACAGAAAGTGTGGCCTTTGGATGGCAACTCTTGGCTGAATTCCTAATGTTCTGTTTCAATTTCTGATGAGGTGATGAAGTGGAAAGCTTGTACGATGTAATTTTGCCATATGTTTCTTTTGGGATTTTTGAAAGGGGATCAACGGCTTAAAATCACCAGATGAAACATTTCAGCTTTTCAGAGACTAGAATGAGGAAGGTCAAAGCCAATGTTTTTTGAAATTCTACCTGAAGTTCTCAATCCATTCCAAATAAACCCAAGTAGAGTGATATAATAATACTTATTAGGACTATGGTAATATGGTATAAAATATGTGAACTATAGTATAATTCATACATAATCCATATGTTTAGTATTAGAAACAGATAACACTATTAGTTCTCCACACATCAGCATAATACCAGTACTTCAAAACATAAATGTTTCAATCTAAATAAGCCCAAAGCATGATGAGACTCAATTTATGAATAATATTTTTCAGTAATTACCTTTTAAATAATCTCTGCTGTAATCCTAATACTTGCCAAATAAATTCATTTTGGATGATAGTCTGTGGTTAGGATTTGCTTACAATTTAGTCTTTGTAATGTTTGCAAAATGAGCATTAACCCTAAAGAACACCAGTTTCTAAATGTTTGAAACTGATTTGGTTTCAAACAACATTCTTTTAATAAAGGCAATAACATATGTACATGTTTTTTAGAAAAAAAAATTATAAGAATATTCTGATGACCAGCCAGATAATCAAAACATATTTTGTATGGCATGGAAACCTTTTAAAAGACATTCTACTTACCCAGCCAGGATAAAGAAAATCATAGAACATTCCAAAGGAATTGCTTAAAACAAAGAAATTAGGATCACTCTGAAGCCACCTGAATCTTTCTTTCCTTTTATGTTTCTGATAAGAGCGATCTTATTTCTCCTGTTATCTGTCTATACCTTTTGATTTTTCCATTGGAATAATTTTGTTCTTCTAGAATAATAAGAAGCTGCTATGTTCTGTCCCTTATCCCCACTCTATCAAGAATGCAAATGAATTAATATTTAGGCTAGCTCAACTAGAAAATAGTTCTACTTTGTGTCGGAAGTGGCAGAGAGAAGTCGAACCCAAACTGAAATATATCTTATACAGAAAAAAATGGATATATTATTCCTTGTATTATATTAGCTGTCTTTCTGAGAAAGTATATATTTACCATTACAGAAATTTCTAAGATTGTAATGGAACCTGTCTATTACTACAGTAGTATGACCTTTTTCAGACTTTTGTCCCCTTTAATTTTTTAAATGATTTTCAGGACAGAGAATGGACCTTGTTAACATTTGCAAAGTATTTTGCACAGTTTGATCAGGCTTATCTGTTCTCAGCATCTGAGTATGAAAATTTCCAAGCATATAGAAAATTTGAAATACTTGCATAGTGAATATCCAGAAGACACCTACCCTTTAAATTCTATAATTGCTAACATCTTGATGTATTTGCTTTCTCTCATACCACATATCTATCTATCCCCATATCCATCCATCTATTAATCCATCTTACTCTTTGATGCATTTTACTCCTAAACACATCAGCATGCATATCTTTATCTAGAGTTCAATATCTGTTTTTAGACCTTATATTCCTAGAGGCAAAATTCATACACAGTGAAATGAGATCTTAAGTGTATTATGCCATGAGTTTTGACCAAAGCGTAATACTCTGTGACCTCTCAAGATGTGAAACAGATGCAAATCCCTATCAAGATGTGAAATATTTCTATCACCTCAGGGAATTCATGCATATCTCTTCCAAGCCAACTCCTTAGAGGGAACCCCTGTTCTGATTTTCCCCGTAGTTTAGTTTAGTTTTGGGCTAAGTCTATTTTCTTTGCTTCTAGTTTCTTCACACCCAAGTAGTTCATTTTCCTTTTTAAAAATTATTTTTATTGAATTATAGCTAATATACAATGTTATTTTAGTTTCAGGTGTTCACCACAGTGATTCGACAAGTCTATGCATCATGCTATGCTCACCACAAGTATAGCTACCATCTGTCACCATACAATGCTATTATAATATCATTAACTATATTCCATTGCTGTACCTTTCATCCCCATGACTTATTCATTCCCTAACTGGAAACCTGTACCTTCCACTTCTCTTCACTTATTTTGCTCACACCTCTACTCCCCTCCCCTCTGGCAACTACCAGTTTGTTCTCTGTATTTGTGGGTCTGTTTCTGCTTCAGCTTGTTTCATTTTTAGATTCTACATGTAAGTGAAATCATATGGCATTTATCTTTCGCTGATTTATTTCAATTAACATAATATCCTCTAGGTCTAACCATGTTGTCACAAAAGGAAAGATCTCACTCTTCTTTTTTATTGGTAAGTAATATTCTATCATATATATACACCACATCTTTTTTATCCATTCATCTATCAATGGGCACTTAAGTTGCATCCACATCTTGGCTATTGTAAATAATGCTGCAGTAAACATTGGGTACATATATCTTTTTGAATTAGTGTTTTCACTTTCTTTGGGTAAATAGTAGTGGAATTACTATATTCTATAGTATTTATATTTTTAGTTTTTGAGAAACTTCCATATTGTTTTCCATAGTGGTTGCACCAATTTGCATTCCCACCAACAGTGCACTAGGTTTCCTTTTTTCCCCCAATCCTCACTAACACTTGTTATTTCTTGTCTTTTTGATACTAGCCATCCTGACAGGTGTAAGGTCATATCTCATTGTGGTCTTGATTTGCATTTCCCTGATGATGAGTGATACTGAGCATCTTTTATGTGTCTGTTGGCCATCCCAGGAGTCCATTTTTCACACTGTGCTAGAACATGATACCACTTCTATAGTGAAAATCAAATACATTAACAAAATAATATAAATTAAAAATAATTGACCCCTCTTCCCTTAAACAGCATTAAACATCATGACATTCCACGTCTATTAAAGTTTGGTCCCAACCTTCTTTTCTAGTATTACCTATGGCATTCCCCAAAATTGCCACCAATTCTGTAATCATGATGGACAACCTTTTATTCTCTGAATAAACCATTAGTATTATACTATTATTATGGGTTACACAATATCATTTAATAGATTTAATAGTCATGATTTTAGCTATCTGAGCATCCATGACATGTAGTAAATTTAAATACAGCTGAATGACAGATTTGAATCACAAGTTTTGCAAAACTGTTGTGTGGAAGCAAGTCCTACAGTAAGTGAATGAGTGCAGGCATCCCCATGCATCTGCCTTTCAATGTAATGACATTTGTTTTACTTCCAATATACAGTTACTCTCGCCAAGGTTTTGAAGGGATCACTTAATTTCACTATGTTTTAAAGAAGAAATTGTAAGCTATAGGGAAACACAACTTACAGGAGTCACAGCCTTAGGATTTATTCCTAAGATATACAAATGCTTACCCTAGTTACTTCTCCGTACAAGAAATAGGAAAATAAACTTTTATTCTTATTCTAAATATATTAGTTTCTATCATAGCCTTTTATGCCTTTTCTTAATTACCTATTTACATGCAAATTCTTCCTTACAAATTAAAGAAAATTAGAAAGCATCCCACATACTTGAAATGCTGTAGATTGCTTTTTAGAATATATAATTGAGCTATTTCTTTCTAAGATAAAAAAAAGGATTTTTAGAGACCATGATGAATTGGTTATATATAGAAACTAATATCAATCTAATATGTTAAAAATTTATCATATATGCATAATTATTTATTTTCCTTTCACCTGTTTTGAGAAATTTTTTTCTATTATGCTACCTTATGTGCTATATTTACACAAAGTCAAGAATAAAATAAGGAAGGATACATTTTTCCCCTTATACTACCAATTTCAGTTAATTTAAGAAATCAAGAAAAGATTAGAGATAGGTCTTCAAATATCTTTCTTATGTCTCAGAAATTTTCTTCTATTGTACCACCAATAAAACTGCCCAATTTTGAGAGATATGTATAGGAGTAGATAAATGTACAACGTATAAGTAAGATTCACAACAAAAATTAACTGACTTGTAAAAGCATGTAAATATTCATAGATAAACTCCCCGAAACTAGTTAAACTGTTAATTTTTTTTAAAAAACTGTCAGAAGAGTTCATGAGATGAACGTGATATCATATTATCCAAAGACAGTATTTACATTAAATCAGGAGGGATGCGTTAGAATCTCAGAGGCTCAACACAAGAGTTTATTCCTAACTTATACTTGAGTCAGATGCAGGTTAGCAGAGGATCTACACATCATAGTCATTCAGGGACACAGGCTGATGGAAGCTCCAAAGTGAAATATTTCTGTGCTCTCTCAACGTGAGGGATTGTGGGAAATCATGCATGGGGTTACAAAGATTGCATTTAGAGTAAGGATGCTTTTCTTACCCTGAATTTTAATTTTAATTGGCTAAAGCAAGTCACATGCCACAATTACCTTTCAAAGGTATATGGACGTGCCAGCCTACCATGTGTCTGAAAAGAGAAGAGGAGCAGCATGCAAATAGCCTAATGAAACATAAGGAATAGTCAATAATATTGTGATAGGGATAGATGGGACAGATGGTAGCTACACTTATGGCGAATATAGCGTAACATATAAATTAGTCAGATCACTAGGTTGTACACCTGAAACTAATGTGACATTGTGTGTCAACTATACTAAAAAAAAAAAAAAAAAACGGAAAACTTTACTTAAAAAATAATCAAATTAATCTAACAATGAGGTGTTGTTTTTTGTATGTACAGTTTACCCTTGAGCAGCATGGGTTTGAACTGTGTGGGTCCACTTCCATGCAGATTTTTTTCCATCAATACAATACAGTACTATAAATATATTTTCTCATGATTTTCTTAAAATTTTTTCTCCTTAGCTTACTTTGTTATAAGAATACAGTATTTAAGACATACAAAATATGTGTTAATCAGTTGTTTATATTATTGGTAAGGTTTCTAGTAAGAGTAGGCTATTAATAGTTAAGTTTTTAGGAAGTCAAAAGTTATATGTGGATTTTCTACTATGTGGAGGATTGCCACCCCCAACCCGGGCATTGTTCAAGGGTCAACTGTAGTTATTAAGCAGCAAATGTCTAATGCTTGAGCATACTTACAGAGAGCATAAATTGTATTTGCATGCCTATATTATATTTAGATTATACACTTTCAATAAATAAAATCTATATATAATATAGGCATGTAAAATATAGTCTAAATATAATATGGGCATGTAATTACAATTTATACTTTCCGTAAGTGTGCCTAAGCTAGTAATAGTAATAGCTATTAATATTGTTTGACTTGGCACTTCTAGTTCTCACAATCTTTCCTAAAGAAATAATCCAAAGTACAGCTTTCATAAACTAGTTTTAGCATCATTTATAATTGAACACTTATATATATCCAATTAAACAATTCAAATGTAAAAAAAGCTCAATGATCACTTTACTACTCTTGGCAATTGAAGATCTACTGGTTTTTTTGAAAGCCTGGGATTTTTTTTTTTTCTTCTTTTTCCTGCTTTTGCATTTGTAGTTAGGACTTTTCGTCACCACTGAAAACAACAATGCACTTAAGTTTTGGAGTGAGGTTTTTTTTTTTTTTTTTCTTTAACTCTCTTCATTAAAGTAAGTAACTTCAATCATTCACAATATCTTAGCTTCCCGTCTACTTACTAGCTGAGGAAGGATTGCAAATCTAATGGCCCATTCCATTAATTGAGCAATAGTATTGAATTTGTGGTAGCATTGTACCTCAAAAACCATGGGCTTTTCTTTCCTTTTTGTGCCTTGTTCCATCAACGTAAAATAATAAATGAATCCATCAAATTCACCATGGTGCCTGTTATATTTAGCCTTTTCAGATACATATCTATGTATTTTATACATATGTGTAAGTTCTGGGAAAATGGAAATGCATACTAGTAATGTCCAGTGCGGGTTTGAAGGTTTCAGGAAAATAAAATGGCTCAGTTGGGTCTGAAATTAGAATTTGGGCTTGAAGGGTATTCTAGGAAAATAGGAGCAGGAACCAGCATGTCTTATGCCAAAGCACCACAAACAATTCAGTATAAGGGAAGGCCAGGACAGACAAGAACTAGATCATGACATGTCTTATGTTATGCTAAGAATTTTGGATATTACCCCGTAAATAAGATTACAATAAGAAGAATATGTTTTGGATATATTCTATGTATTTGGTTGAATATAGCTATTAGACAGTTGGATATTTCAGTTGAAGCTATGGAGATAGCTTTTTGCTGGTGAAATAGACTTGAAGATGATCAGCATATAGATGGTGGTGAATAGTAGAAACTGTAAAATTTACCCTGGGAAAATTATTTGCAGAAAGTATAAAGCAGTGGGCAAGTGGTGAAAGCAAAGATTCGTGAATATATTATTATTTTCAATTTGTACTAGTTACAAGGAAAAGCTTACTTTCCACTGTGGTATCTCTTGACTGCAATTCTGAAAATGACCGGCAAGGAGAAGTACAGTGTGCTGTAAAAGCCATAATGGCAGGGATGAGGAAAACAGGGGGTGAGCTATTGAAGCTTGTCAAATAAAAAGGAAATGATAGCCAACAGCTTGTTTGTAGTGATCACTGTGTAACAGGTACTGTTCTAAATTATATATATATTATATATATCCTCACTTAATCTTCAGGATAAATTGCAACAGGGAAAGGTTAAGTAACTTGCCACGTTATTAAGGGTTAAAACAGGGATTTTTTTTTTTTTTTTTTTTTTTAAGCAAAAGTTTTTCCCAGGTAGTCTGGCTCCGGCATCTCTGTTTACCATCACTGCCTTTCTCTGCTTAAACTGGTCCATAGTTTTTAGAATTTAGCTAGTGAAATTATCGTGGTATTTAAAAATCTTTTTAACTTCAACTATGATCTTCCCAGCCTTGTCTTAGAAGCACCTAATAGGGTACCTTTCCTTGCTCTAGTTTGTACTATAGTAGGCTCTGATTTCTAATAATCATGATAGTGATATTAACTATAACACATGGAATGTTAAGTATTACTGATTTTTAAATTAACTATTATTTATTGGAAAAGCAGAAGCTATTTAAACTGTTTTCAAAATGAAAAATCCATAAAGGAAGTAGAACTATTAAGAGAATTTAGAATAAATATGTCCTGCGATAAGGATATCCAGCTATTTAATCTTTCTCACCTCAGTTTCCTCCTCAATAAAATGGTGTCTCCATTACCGAATAGTTATGAGAGTCAAAGTTGCTGTTCACAGAACATCTAATATAATATTTGCAAACTAATTTCTCAATATTTTATATACTTCATTTAAAAATATATATGAAATTACAGCTCAAATGCAAGTTATATTCCAAACATAATGACTGCTATAAGCAAGCGAAACATTATTGTTTGGCTATTAGTGGAATGTGAAATTGTCTTACTTCCATTCACTCCACTAAATCTAAGATCATGTAAAATTTAAAACTTAGAATAATGATCTTAGTGTCAGGTTTAGAGTACTTTGACAGTTTTTAGTTTGAGTATTCTAAAATTACACATATAATTTGCACTGCCTCAAAGTACACTCATAAACCTCTTTCATACATCCAAGTTTGTGAGGTAGAGCTAATATGACTTTAAAATAACCTTTTAGTCATAGGTAAAGGGAAAATAAATTTCTCAAAAATATCCCATTAAGATAAGGAAAGAATAAAATCACTGAAATGAAAATCCCTTCACATAATAGTCTGCTATCATGTATAATTAAAAATTCATTTAGGCTTTAGAAGTCTAGGAAAATATTCCCATTCAGACATAAGCTGCTTATAAAGAACTGGGGAAGATGAAATAGAGGGCTGTATTTTTTCTAATCATATATAATGTCTGCATATGCATGTTAGCATTTTTGAATTTGCGTTAATATTGAAATACTAAGTTGAGTCGATTGAGAAAACATTTACTGAATACTGACTCCTTGTGTAGCATTAGGTTAGTTTCTGAAGATAGAAAGGAGAAATGGTCCTTACCAGCAGTCAAATGACAAGCTAGTGGGAGACAACCAGTCAGAAAATCAGTAACTTCAAGAGCAACAAGAAGATATTACTATGGAAACACAGAAGAATGAGTGCCATATTCCTACAGACATGATTAGGAAAAGCTTAATAAATGAGATTGTATTTTACCTGGACTTACACATTCCCAGTCGGAGGGGATAGGTACATAGTGTGATCGCGAGTGATAGCAGAGGGGAAGAAAAAAGGATCAGAGAATCTAGTAACAGTAAATTATATTTTAGACAGTTAAAATGTTCATAATACCTACTTATTCATAATATATATACTTACAACTATTTTATAAGAATATGCAAAAATATTCCAATTGCTAAAACTTTTTAGTTTCACACAATGTTGACTTTAACAAAACTATTTTAGTTGTTTTACAAAATATTGAATTGGCAATACATGAAAAATGAAGGGCACAAACCTGGGAAAAACTAATGCTTTCTAATAGAATATTTTTAAAAAAAGATTTGGCATCTCTTCATACTTTGGTCGTGTATGTATGGGAAGGAGTGGTGATGTAATGTGTGTGCAGGCATGAGGAAAATGTAAAAATTGTGTGATCATATCAGGCTTTTGTAAATAATACAGTATTTTTTTTCAAGAATACAATATATTTTTTAAAGTTATTTTTCTCAAAAAAAAAGAAAAGAAAAAAAGAATACAGGCTGTATATTGAGCGCCAGTAGGAAACCATCTTAACAAAACCACTTTTTCTAGGTCTTGATATAAAACTGAGAATTGCTCATTTACCTTGTTAGAATTAGGTCATGACATGCAGTAGCTGCTTGTGGCTAAGAAGATGGTAGGAAAGTAATTAAAACTTTCTAGAATGTAGGATTTTTGGAGTTTATATCCTAGGGCTTTAGGCATTGTAGCTACATAGGGACAACTGTTGGAAGTAATGTGATTATAAACTGTGTCTTACCATGTCATTCTCCCCCTCTTTGTCCTCCTTTTTTTTTTTCTCCTGAGTGTTAGATATCACATTGTTACCTATCACTCTAACTCGTGTACTTGTCCTGCACCCCCAAGCCCACCCCTTGGAGATGGCTTGTATTGAGAGGCTTTTTGGTGACCAGTGATTGTGGAATCAAAGGATATCATTCTGGACACATAATAACTTAGTAGTTCCTTAACCAAGATCTAAAATAGCTCTTATGAAGAACTAGGTTGAACTAAATAGAACAATTACTGTTCTCAAAAGATTAAGAAGATAATATCATCAAAATAATCTAGAAGAAAAAGCACTCTTCTATGCAGTTTAAATTTATTGTTTGACATACAAAAAATATAGGCATGTAAAACCTACACACACACACACACACACACACACACACACACACGCCTAAACTACAACAAAGATGCTGCTTTGGAAATAGGCACTTTATTATATCGTCTTCACAAATAAATAACTGGAAAATAGCAGAACTGTTTAGCCTGAGAAACTGAGTTTCTTCCAAATGTGGATGTTGAATGTAAGCCAACTCAATTTCATTGGAATATCCAAATGCATCTGGATGGGAGCATATTAACAAGAATCAGCTTTCTATCTAAAATAGCTCAAATATTAGTTCATAGCATTATACATGTTTTAATCCAAAATTATGATTGCCAGTCTATTTTATCTAAGCCACTGAACAAATGTTAGCATTAGCAAATTGTCTTCATCCTTCAAGCTGTGACAGGTAATGTCTGTTGTCTTTTAGTTGTCTTACTGACATTCTGTACTATAGTGTATACTGCAGTGGATATGCACTGGAAACTTACATTTCCCAAACCCATTGGTTCATTGTTGGGTGATAATTCTCTCTCTGGGTGTCTTATATTTCTACATGTTTTGCAAGTGAGGCACTAAGTGCCTTTGTTTACCAGTTCTCTTTTCAAGGATATTTATATAGCAAAAAGCCACGAAAGATAAAGGATAAAGCTGCTCCAAGAGGAATATGCATCCTTGTAAAATAACTTTAATATGAAGCTGATTGTACAGTACAGTTAGAGAAATTTTAATTAGTAAAATTATAAAGTAAAATGTAATAATATACATCTTCAACAGTATTTTAATAGAGATTTCAACAAGCTATTGTATTCCAGCTAAATTAAACTTCCTTGGTTCTTTTTATATTAAAATTTTATGTATCTGCTTTTAAGCATGGTATTCAAAGTTTTAATTTGGCAAAGCTCTATTTTAGTAGCAGTGTATTGAAGTAAAGAGAATATGGAATAAGAAGCATAAGACCTGGGTTACATTCTGCCCTTTTATATCTTAATCAAATGCCCAACCAAAATTACCCAAACATATTTGATGTCTGCTTTCCCAGAAAATTGTCAATAAAAAATCTCCCCTTTATTACTTTTACTTCCCATCCTTGTGATATGGGTCAAATGAAATAAAGTAAGTGACATACTGCCATATTATACATTTCTCTATAAAAAGTAATTGTTTATTATTTATATTTTGCTTTATTACAGAAAGGATTTGATGCAGTTTACAATCTTAGCAGATTGAACTAATGCAAATCCCCTTTGATCCCCATCTATGTCCATATATAGTAAATACAAGCACATAGAAATGTTGGATGAAATAAATTTTAAAATTTCAGGTATTTTTACAATATAAGGCAATCTCAAATAAAAAAGAGGGGGTCTACTCCCAAAGAATCAGCAAAGAATAAGGGACAGAAATACAACAAAGGGTGATCTGGTGCCATGGAGGTTTAAATAATTAATTTTTGTACCTGAAGCCAGAACTGTAAAATAAATCTCTTCATAACAGCAAGGTCTTAGATACATATTACAACATGAATGAAACCCAAGAATTATGCTTTGTGAAAAAACATGACTCAAAAGTTACATCCTGGGCTCCTGGTTATAGATAGAATGGAATAGATTTATTTTCCCCTGCTTCTCCCTGATAAAGGACAACTAAAAACTCTGTAGAAATTATAACAGATAACCATAAGAGGACTCTGAGAGGTGGCAAGAAGAGGGCAGACTGGCTGGGGAATCTTGTCTTGAGCAATGGCATGGTGATAAGTTCTCTGGTTTTTTTTTCTTTCTTCTTTTAAAAAAAAAAAAAGAAAAAAATACTCTATATATCCTAACTGGGCACTGGATTAATCTGTAACTTGGAGCACCAAACAGGCACATACCCAAAAAGGCTGAAGAAAAGCCTGATTTCTCAGCCAAAAGATGAGGAAAAGGGGAGCCCAGGGTGATAGAAACTTTTTTGACGAATAATTGCCAAATCCCAGCCAAATACCCTGTGGGGTCAGTGGAGACTGAGTGAGGAGTCCGGACTTCACGTTCTGCTCCTGGTGGGGACACGTGAAGCCCCTCATTTTCTCAGCTAGTGAGCTGGAAATCTCAGAGAGGAAGAAGCAGGAAAAAGGGGTTCTTTAAATTTGCATATAAAGTCCTGAGCAGATCCTTGAGCAACCCACATGGGAGATTATTACACCAAAGGGTTTAAGAACTGAAATGCAGTGTGGATTAACACCCAGGTTTTCAGAGTGGTGTCTTTAGTATACTTCATAAATGGACTAGACTAGAATAGCACTGCAAAGGCTCTGAAAATTCTCATTGGATCCACAGCCCTCAAAAGTAGGCCAGGACCTACTTGCTAACCTAAACAGGGTGACTGACTGACTAATAAAATCAAAGATTTAAAGATCTAGAATTTCTTGAAGTCAAAATATTCAGTATACAATTGGAAATCTCTAGTCACACCAAGAACCAGTAAAATTACAACCAGAATTAAGAAAGATAATCAAGAAATGCCAGTGCCAAGATGACTCAGATGCTGAAATTGTCCAACAAGGATTTTAAAGCAGCTATCATAAACATGCTTCAATGAACACTGCTTGAAACAAATGAAATAGAAAATATCAGCAAAGAAATAGAAGATCTACAAAAGAGCCAAACGAATGGCTCGACCCAGGGAAGAGTTTGTAACCTGACATATAATGGCCATTTAAGATATTAAGAATACCGTGAGAAACTAGGCAAATACCTTTGACAAAAATGCTAAAAATGAAAAATTGTATATAAAAGTGTAGCTTAGAAGTTTAACTTAGAAAGAGAAACTCATGATAAAAAATAGAAAAAAAAACTTAAAAGTGAATCAGTCAAAATGAAGCATTCGAATAAAGCACTGGAGAGCCGCCGGTGGGGGGGGGGGGGCGGCGGGGGGGCTGGGTGGCTCGGTCGGTTAAGTATCCAACTCTTGGTTTTGGCTTAGGTTATGATCTCAGGGTCCTGAGATTAAGCCCCTTGTCGGGCTTGGCACTCAGCCCAGAGTCTGCTTGTCTCTCTCCCTCTGCTCCTCCCCGCCAGCACTTGTTCTCTCCCTCTCTCTCTCTCATAAATAAATAAGTAAATTCTTTAAAAAAATAAAACACTGGGAGTATGTGATTTTTCTATTAGTTATTATTCAAGGAAACATAGCCTCTGTCTTACACAAAGTGATTCAGAAAATAGAAACAGAGGAAAAGCGTCATTACCATTAGGTTAAAATTTGATCTTAAGATTTTAGCTGAAATTTCATTTACACAGAAGTACAGGTAATTTATTTCCAAATACCAAAATGCCAAACTCAACCATTAAAAATATGTCTAACCCACAAATGTAGTTTAACCATGAGCAGTATATTACTAGGTAATTAAATTGCTCAGTTTTTTTATAGACTGGTTTTCTATGAGCTAATTATGATGGAGGGCATCTAACAGGTATAATGATTTTCGTTTAGAAATAATCAGAAGCCATTATTTCAGACAGTAATTAGAAAGTGGGTCCAGTTTTCTGTGATAGCCACTTCCATATATATGACAAACAATCATCTTTTCAGTTTATGAGAGAGTGCTCACCCTTCTACTTCCTTTTTTTATTATAATTTTTTTATTATATTAGTCACCATACAGTACATCCCTGGTTTTTGATGTAAAGTTCGATGATTCATTAGTTGCGTATAACACCCAGTGCACCATGCAATACTTGCCCTCCTTACTACCCATCACCAGTCTATCCCATTCCCCCACCCCCCTCCCCTCCGAAGCTCTCAGTCTGTTTCTCATAGTCCATAGTCTCTCATGCTTCATTCCCCCTTCTGATTACCCCCCCTTTCTTTATCCCTTTCTTCTCCTACCGATCTTCCTAGTTCTTATGTTCCATAGATGAGAGAAACCATATGATAATTGTCTTTCTCTGCTTGACTTATTTCACTTAGCATTATCTCCTCCAGTGCCGTCCATGTTGCAGCAAATGTTGAGAACTCGTTCTTTCTGATAGCTGAGTAATATTCCATTGTATATATGGACCACATCTTCTTAATCCAGTGAAGAGAAGGGCCATATGCACCCCAGTGTTCATAGCAGCATTGTCCACAATAGCTAAATCGTGGAAAGAGCCGAGATGCCCTTCAAACAGATGACTGGATTAAGACCCTTCTACTTCCTATACCAAAAGCAGGACAGATGAGAACAGTGAAGTAAATAGTTTATTCAAAACTGTTACAAAATTTCAAAAGCATAATGAAAGAGATAGAAGGTGAGTGAGAAGGGAGTGCCTCCCTGTTCACTTTAAGGACCCTATTTTCTGTTCCTCCAGAAACAACACCCACTAAGCCTACTGTCACAATAGCATTAAGGCAGGGGTTCTAATATCAGTAACAGAAAGTCTAGATTGAGTTCTTCATTACTGTTTGACTTAAAGCACTTAGGCATATCCCTACCCTTAGAAGGATATGCCAGGGAAATATCAAGAAATAGGTCAGTCTTAGTGTAGATGTAAATTGCTGTTGCCTTTCTGGAGGCAAATGGACAGCATATATTGAAATTTAAATGTGGCTACAGTTTGATTCAGTAGTAATTTTGTTTAAAATTGGGGAGTAGAGAACAGTTGTTTAAAACATTGATTTTGATGCCTGATGGGATGTGTGGAGAGCCCAGATCTAGCACTTACTATCTGTGTGAACTTAGGTTGCTTTTTACCTGCAGAGCAGTGAGAAAATAATAATACCTTTTTTGTATAACACGGTGCCTGACACATATTACCTTAAAGAAATCGTTGTACAAGTGCACCAAGATTCTTCCTAATAGCACTTTTTCTAAAAGCTTAAAATAATAAGCTACTGCCAGCTAGCATAGAAGTTGCTAAACATTTGCATTTATTTATCTTGGATCACCATACATAAATGAGATATTTCATACTACAGAATGACAAGAGCCTCAATACAAATTGTTAAGTGGGAAAAATAACAGTTTGACATATACCAAATTATTTAATTTGCCTATTAAATTTTTAAAAAATCTATTTGTCTTATAGGTATTTTAATATATGTATTTAAATTCCTAGAAAGAGATCTAAAGATATAAATATCAAAATTGATAGCAGTAGTTACTTTTGGGAGAGGACTAGAATTTTGGTGAAATCAAGAGGAATTTTTTTTCATATGTAATATTCTAATTGTTATGAGATTTATACATGTGTGACTTCATTTTTTTTTAAAATTAAAAATTAAATAGAAATCGTACAATTTTTATATGTGTTTTCACAATGTAGTAAAGGAATACTGTCCAAAAACAATCCATATTGCCTTTCTAGAATAAATTTTGATTATGTATTTACATGGCATGCTCACCTGTTAAGCCAGTAGGCCTATGCTTTGTGATTAATAAGTGAACAGATTTTTAGAAAATAAGACAAATTACCCTTTTGGTGCAAACAACCTGGACCTTACCCAGTGAATTAATAAAGACCCTCAAAATTTGAGGAATAGAAAATCCTGTCTGGATGCTTTATATATTTAAGCTTTTGAATCACATATTAAAACAGGAGCATTTCCATATCCCAGGCCAAAAAAGCCTTTTGTATATAAAGTTCAAGGTATTGGTTTTCCTTTACAAAATTTATTTTGCCAATGTAAGAAAAGTTGACAATTTAGATCTGGGCTCCCAGGCCCTCATTCACCAAAGTCACATGACTGATGACTAGTCCCCAAACTTCCAATACCTGGACTTAGCGGTCAGTATTTAGGTGTTCAGAAACAATTAAATGGGACACAAATAATAAAGCTTAAAGGGCTATTCTTAACAGACCACATATCTTAGGATGTATCAATTGCCACAAACAGAATAGTGGAAAGAGTGAAATAAATCTCTTCTAATTTCCCATCTCTTCAACTCAAGGTAGAACCTGAAGAAATAAGATTTTTAGAGAAGAAACCATGTGATTGGGAATTATCTTTTTATCTTCAGAATTAGATGATAAAATATTGCCATTTTTATCACCTTTCTTTTTGGAAAAGTTCTGAAAATGAATCCAAAAATAGCACAATGTCACAAAATTGCAATATTCATAAATACCCATCATACTCATAAATGATATTCATAAATGACCATGTTGCTGTGATTAAAATAAAGAGAAGGCCTGCATACTAAAAAGTTGATGGTGCACCTTTAATATGTAATAACATTTCTAAAAACATTAAGCCATAAAACAAGTGGTAAGCAAGTATAACAAGAGTTCTGCTTTTTCCTTTGATGACAGAGTTGGCGTTTTATTGAAAATTCTTAACAAAAACCTTAGCCAAAATCAGTGTCTATATTTTTCTGCTGTTCTAAACATTTAGTTTGCTTTTTGGATAAGCTGGCATTAAGTCCTGAAAAAAAAAATAATAGAGGAGCTCTATAACCACATCCACTTCCACTAAAAAGGAATGAAACAAACCTGTTAGTCTCATTAGAAACTACTGTAATTTACATCAAAAACTAAGGATATACTGTATGGTGACTAACATAACATAGTAAAAAAAATTATAAAAATAAAATAAGAAAAAAGAAACTACTGTAATTTTCCCAATTATGCATATATTCTGATACATAATGAGACATTCTTTTTTTTAACTCAGAGTTAAAACTATTTTCCTACTTCAAGTGTTTCATGTTAACTCATGTCAGTTTTAGTTTATACATGTTATATGTTTTTTTAATATATTATTAGAGTTTTTATTTACCAGTGTCACTGAAGAAAAAGTTATAAATATCATCTCATTAAAAATAATTATAGTTGATGAATTCATGGAAAAGAAGGTAGATGTGTAAATGCATAAGTAGACTGTCTTATTACATAATAGTTGATATGTAAAGTTATGAAATGGACAGTACATTCCCTATTTAACCAAGTAATTATAAATATATTATACATTTGTGACATTATAGTCTTAATGTGGATCACATAAATTGACTTTTCAAAAAAATAACTTTTATTGTAAAAACCACAGTAAACCTCTTACTGGTTGCAAATAAAATTTAGACAAAAGGAAAACATACTATTCCTCCATCTTGAGATTCTTGAAGAATCCACATTTGTCTTGTCTCCTGGTCTCCAGCACTTTGTCCTATGCAGATACACAAATGTATCTACTATATGTTGGTCTGAATTTAGTTCATATAACTTTGGTGGAAAAATATAAGACTAGGTCAGATATCTATTGATAAGTTTAGGGATACAAACTGAACTCATATCCATTAATCCATAATTTTCAAGATATTTTAAGCCAACCTAAATATATCTAAATATGTATCTTCTTTATCTTATTGTCCTGGATGATTTGAATATGGGCATGTTTGTAACCCTAAATTACTAAGGTAATTATGGTTGTGTGCTCACCTGGCTAGATGAATAGTGATTTTGGGCTCCCATTACCTTGGCATCTGTTCTGAGTTAATAAAAATAAAATTTAGCATGTTTCTTGATTGTTTGGTTTGGTTTTCTTGTTTTGTCCTTGCACACCTGCAAATATGACAGTAGGAAACTCTTATTCAGAGTTATGAAAAAGTTTATGAGAAATCAAGAAGTACTAATGACATTTACCAATTTCATTACCTCATAATAGGTATCTACTTAAACTTTATCAGCCTCCTGAAAGTTGATGGAAAAAATGAAAATGATAGAATAATGTCCCAGTAACACTTGAGTTTCATTAAAAATTATGTGTGTGTATGTGTATCATTATATATATTATATGTATGGGGCGCCTGGGTGGCTTAGTTGGTTAAGCATCTGCCTTCGGCTCAGCTCATGATCTCAGGGTCCTGGGATCGAGCCCCATGTCAGGCTCCCTGCTCAAGAGGGAATCTGCTTCTCCTTCTGCCTCTCCCCTCCCCTCTGCTTGTGCTCTCTCTCTCTCAAAATAAATAAATAAATAAATAAATAAATAAATAAATAAATAAATAAATAAATAAAATATATATTAATATATATATATATATATCAAGAAGTTTTTAAATATTTGATTGTATCTCAGAGCCTGTGTTTTACTTATGTACTACTACATTTCAAACCATCCTAAACTTAATGGTGCAAAATGACAACTATTTTTTTATGCTCATGGATTTTGTAGTAGAGGAATTTGGAAAGGTCATATTAGGGTCATCTGTTCCATAATATCGGAGGCCTCAGCTTACAAAATGAATCCACAGTTGGAGACTGGAATCATCAATAAGTTTCTTCATTCACAAGTCTAGTGATTAATGCTGGCCTTCGTCTGTGATCTTAGAAGGGTCCAGAACACTTACATATGGCTTCTCCATGTGGTTCCTTGTGTTTCCTCACTGCATGGTGGCCAATTTCCAAGAGGAAGTATCCCAAGAAAACTAGGTGGAAACTGTCACCTTTTTTGACCTTTGATGACATATTTTTAGAAGTCACAGGATTTCCCCAATTCAAAAGAGAGGAACAGAGACCCTGTCTCTTGATGGTCAGTGTGTAATAGTCACATTATAAGAAAAACATTTGGGACAGGAAATACTGTTGTGGCTGTTATTGGTTAAGTGCAGTCTGGCACAGGCAGACTGGACAAATACTTTACCAAAGAAGATATACAAATGGACCAATAAACAAAAGAAAACACAGTCAGCATCATTAGTCATCAGGGAAATGCAAACGAAAACCACAGTAAATTATCATACACTGACTAGAATGGCTAATTAAAAGGAAAATACCTAGTGTTAGTATATGGAGCAACTGGAACACTGATACATTGCCAGTGGGAATGCAAAGACTATGACCACTCTGTAAATTAGCTTGGCAGTTCCTTAAAAGTAAAAAATACCCTTATTGTATAATTTAGCAGTTGCACTCCTAATTGTTTACCCAAGAGAAATTAAGACATATGTCCACACAGGTATTTGTATATGAATGTTTATAGCAGCTTTTTTTATTTCGGCAAAAATCTGGAAACAACTCCAAGCCCATCAGTAGGTGAATAGATAATCAAATTTTGCTATTTCTATGGAATTCTACTCAGCAATGAAAGGGAGAAAATTACTAATGCATACATCAATGTGGAAAAAATTCAAAATCATTATGCTCTGCAAAAGGAGCCAGATGGAAAAGAATACACAATTCCAATTATATGAAGTTCTAGAAAACAAAAATAATCTGTAATGATCAAGAGCAGACCAGTGGCTGTCTGAAGCTGAGAGTGGGTGGGAGGAAAACCATCCTATGGAAGCTCCAGTGTAAGCCTCCTTTAGATTTAGCTGATCATGAACTCCCCCTCAGGAATTTTGAATCTAAGGAAATGGTGTGGTGGCGGTATGAGTAGTTGAGAATTTAGTCATGCCTGCTATGCCATACCTGCTATGGCAGCATCTAAGTCTGGCAAAATGATGCCGAATCAATACCATATCCTGGCAGTTTCTGTAGCATGGCATTTGTTTGTGTCTACCATTGCCCAGGATCCCTTTGTTCTAACACTCATCTTCTGAGTTTGGCTCTTAAGCCTTCCTGTTGATTCTGTAAGCCACAGCTATTCTTCTGATAAATTTATATTCATCTGAAGTTACTTAGAGTCGGCTCCTGTTGCCTTAAAAAAAAGAACCCTGACTGAAACAGACTCTTAGGTGCTGAATAATGGAAATTTTTCTTATTATGCAGCAGGAAACCTTTTCAGTAGGGAATTCAGTAGGAAAATACTATTGTGTGCAGTATACCTAATGATACCATTGCTTTCCATACACACTGGCTTACATTACACTCATATTCTAAGAACTATAGTACTCAATCTTAATTTTGCAGATGATAGTAATAAATCACCTTGTTTCTTGATCTTTCATCTATCAAGTTCCGTCATTTGGGACTGCTTAATTTTAAAATTCAGTGTCAAACCAATATCACCCTCTGGAATAATCTCCCTTCTATTGGAGGGTTTATTACTGTCAGTGGATAATTCTATTGATCAAGTTCACCTTTGATGCTGATTTGGCTTGTATTTCTAATAACTGGTTCTTGGCTATGTTCTTGTTGAAGGCTTTTCTTTATTTTTCTAGTTAATTCACTAGATCCTTGTTATTTCCCCATCTCTGAGCAGACATCTTGGTACTCAGTCCCCTTAACCACCTTGGTACTACCTAAAGCCTCCATCATGATAAGCATTGCCTTTTAATAATTTTATTGACCACGAGTCAACAGATTTTCCTAACACCATTTTCCTGCCAGAACATCCACTGGCTGTCCTCCAGTAGACATTGCTGATTACATGGGCAGTCTGCCTGCTTGCTTATCTTTCTGCTACTGCATACTGGCATATTCCCCTAACACTGAAATAGCTAGTCCAGATTCATACTATTAATTGCCAAAAACTTCTCAGATCATGTTTCTTATAGCTTGATAAGGTCTCTGGTTCATAGGCCTGTTGGTGTGTCTCCTCAGTTCTGATGGATGATTTGGTAAAATCATAACTTTTGTTTTCATTTTTATTGTAATTAAAATCCATTATTATTCTTACACTTGGCCTAGTTAGGTTATGTTTCTTGTATTACATATTCTCCCTTTGTCTTTGTCTCTTTCTCTCTCAGTGTAAAGAAACTCATCATTATTGAAGCCACTAGGAAATTTCTTGATACATTATCCAAATCTGAATTTATTTGAGAAGATATTCTCAGCAGAGTTTTTGTAATACTGTGAATTTACTTCCTCTTTCTGAGAAGAGGTACATAACAGAGGCTGAATTTCAATAGAAATAGAGATTAGATTTTCTCCGTGTCTTACATATTTTCATTTCATTTCATTCTCATTATGTTTTAGTTTAAATTTATTCTTTGATAAGATCTATATAATAGAGGGTTGTTGGTGGTCAAAATATGTAACATCAGTATTTGGAGATAAAGTATTTTTTTTCTATTGACTCACAAAATAAATGTTTTTAAAGACAATCTTTTTAATGTATGTATGTGGAGAAGCAAAATCTACCTAAACATTTTATGTTTTTCATAATGTAAAACCATTTGAAACTGAAACTACCGGGTTTATAAATGCATTCATGCTGTTTATCTGAATTGGAACCTTGTTTATCAGGATAGAGGTACACTCTGTATGTCCTAATGAAAGACAGACAGATGTGGAAATAGGTAATGAATTTTTTATATTGGGATTAATATAAATGCTTGTTTAAAGTTATCAGAGGCAAGTTTAATTATATTCTATTTCAAAGGATGTTTCATTCTGTTTTTATGGAATTTTATTCATGAGAAAAATACCAAATTAATATTATGTATACAATTATGATTAGCTTTTCTTTCATGTAATTAATGTAATTAATCATTTATCTTTCATGGACAAATATATGAAAACAAACTATCTGTGACTACATACTCAAACTTGAGATCTATTAATATGATAGCTAATGATTCTCAGTGTCCCATTGATTTGGTTTGGCTCTTAATATCCCAAAACAGTACCTAAGGAGCAGATTTTAGTTTACTTTTATTAAAGTTTACTACAAAAGAATATCTCAACAGTGTCTATGCTTATATTAAAACCGGTGCATTGGGCCAGCATTCTTAAGCACTAAAATGAAGATTGTAAATAATTTCATCATTCAGGTGTTCAGGGGTGTGGTTTACAGCCATTTCATTCTGATAGGCCCGCATTAGAGCAATATTCTTTCCTTTTCTACCCTCCCACACTAAATCAGATGTTTTTGATTCTCTATTATTTTTTTCTCGATTAGATAAATTTGTTCACTTTCTTTTTAAAGTTATTCAGGCTAGCTTGTCTTTTATTGTGTTTTCCTTCTGTCTTATGCTGTGGTATTGTGGCTAATAACACCTACATGGATGGAAATCCAAATTTGTTTTTAAGGATATTGTTGGCCTTGCCTATAATCACATTTGTGGCATTTTTCTATATAAGGATGTGGTAAATTTTGGAATGAGAAATGTGTCAAGTGCCTCAGTTTTCACAAGAGAAAATTATGTTTATTACTTATCTGGAAAGTTAAAGTATTTACAGTAAATAATTCTTTATTTGCATTTTAGGCACACAGTTAACTTTCACTTGATGTCCTTAAGGAATTGAGAAAACACTGTTCACAAAATCCACGTTATAACGACAATTTAACAGATAATTGGTTATTCTGGGTGCTCCAGTTTAGATTCCCGAAGAGCAATATACTTGCACTATATTCTCTTAGCTGCTTCAAGAAATGCTTTTGTTTTCATATAGAACTAGGTAAACATATTCATCTGGTTTTATTTCTGTATTCCCCGCTACCTTTGTGTCTATTCTAAAGAGCTTCTGATCTTCATTTTACTTGATTAATTCCAATAGCATAAAATTTTTCAAACATTTCTAGATACAGATATAAAATATCTGGTCAATACTCTCCTCTTCCTGGTTGGAGGATTGTTTTATCCTATTTTATCCTAAGTCCTCCAGTACATTAACTGATTCAATGCAGTAGAAGCATTTTCTCATTAGCTTCCTTATTTTGACTGTCCTTTATTAAACACATACTCTATGCAAAGTGGGGTAATAAGTGTTGTATTTTTAAAGATATTTGTCCCCATTAAATCCTCACAACTGCATATTTAGAGGCAAAATACTGATTTAGAAGTTCAGTTAGTGGTATTTAATTGACAGTTAAAAACAGGGGCTCAATTTGTGGTGCTAGGGAGCAAGAATTTCCTGTCCCTTTCAAGATATTTCTCACTGGACTAAAAACCAAATTGACATGAGACAGATTAACAGACGAAAATCAAATTTAATAGCGAACATATGAGGAATGCACACAGATATGGGAATTCCAAAGACAGGCAAAATGAGGTAGATATGTCATTCTGAACTAAAGAGAAGGGGTAGGGTCCTGGAGCTTCAAAAGCAAGGAAAGCCATTTACTGGAAGATAATAAAGAGTAAATGTTTGGTAAATGTTTGCTGGGACATAGAGGGTTTTGAACAAACTGGCCTTGCTGGGTTCATCCCCATCTACCATAACTTGTCCATAGTATAATGTAGTTATCTCTGGTGATAGCTTCCTTCCTACTGCACATCCTCTATCTAAATTCTTTTTAGGCAGTTGAGAGGGCGGTAAAGAGTTTTACCTGAATCTGCTGGGTTTTGATTGCTTTTTAACTCAAAATAATCTTCATGGCAAAGTGGTCCATCTTGGCGGCAGGCTGCTCTTGGCCCCTACAGTAGTATGATTTTTAGAAAATAACAAATTCGCTTTCTAACATCCTCTCTAAACAGGCCTTCCAGTTTTTTTCTGCAATATTATAGTAACAAAATCAAAGACCTGAACATACTTTATAATTAATTAAAAATAAGATGAATTGATGGACTGATAGAAATGTGATCAAGCAAATAAAGCAAAATGTTTTTGTAGGATCTAGGTGGTGTATATATGAGTGTTAATTCTTTCCCATCTTCTTTATGCTTAAAACTTCATAACGAAATGCTGGAAAAAACCAAATTCTTGCTGTTGTATGCTTCTGTGAAGGTTTTCTCATATTATGTCGGTCCTTGCCTACTCAGCCAGTGTGTTTGTTGTCCTAGGATTTGTAGGTACCACCTTCCTTATACATAAGGCAGAACATAGTGGCCGAAAACAGTCTCTGGAGTTAGATCTTTTTACTTTTACTTTCTGGCTTCTCCACTTAACCAGCATTTGAACTTCAGGGTTTCTCATTTGCATATCAGGAAAAAAAAATAGCACCTACCCCCTATGATTATAGATTAAATGAGAGGATAAATAGAAAGCATTTAGAAAAATAACTGATACATGTTAGGAGCTCAATAGATATTAGCTATTATTATTGCTTACCTGATGATGCAGGTATAGGTATTGCTGATTTTTCCCTGCTGTACTCTTATTAATCAAAAATAGCCATCAGAAAGATAACAGACTGGGGCGCCTGGGTGGCTCAGTCGTTAAGCGTCTTCCTTCGGCTCAGGGCGTGATCCTCAGGGTCCTGGGATCGAGCCCCACATTGGGCTCCCTGCTCTGCTGGGAAGCCTGCTTCTTCCTCTCCCACTCCCCCTGCTTGTGTTCCCTCTCTTGCTGGCTGTCTCTCTCTCTGTCAAATAAATAAATAAAATCTTTAAAAGAAAAAAAAGAAAGAAAAGAAAAGATAACAGACTGGGGTGCCTGGGTGACTCAGTTAGTCCAACTCTGGGTTTCTGCTCGGGTCATGATCTCAGCATCCTGGGATCAAGCCCCAAGTCCAGCTCTGTGCTCAGCGTGGAGTCAGCTTGGGATTCTTTCCCCTCCTCTCCCTCCCCCTCTGCTCCACCCTCTGCTTACACTTGCATGTGTGCATGTGCTCTCTCTCTCAAATAAATAAATAAAATCCTTCAAAAAAAAAAAAAGTAACAGACTATGGGTATTTTCATTTTAACCTTTGACCTTACCCAAAATAGGAAATGTTGGTAAGGCCTATATATGTCATATTTTTGTGTATTTTAACTTTTCTGTTTTTGAAAACAATATTGTAATCAGTGTGAATCTTTAATTTGGTGGTATCTATATCTCTTTCTTTTTTTTAATTTCTTATTTGAATTCAATTTAATTAATGTAGAGTGTATTATTAGTTTTAGAGGTAGAATTTAGTGATTCATCAGTTGCATATAACACCCAGTGCTCATTCCATTAAGTGCCCTCCTTAATGCCCATCACCTAGTTACCCCATCCCCCTACTCACCTCCCCTCCAGCAACCCTCAGTTTGTTTCCTAGAGTTAAGTTTGTCTCCCTCTCTGGTTTTGTCTTATTTTATTTTTTCTTCCCTTCCCTTACGTTCTTCTGTTTCGTTTCTTAAATCCTATATCTGAGTGAAATCGTATGGCATTTTTCTTTCTCTGACAGACTTATTGCACTTGGCATAATACACTCTAGTTCCATCCATGTCGCTGCTAATGGCAAGATTTCATTCTTTTTAATGGCTGAGTAATATTCCGTTATATATATATATATATATATATATATATATTCATATATATACCACATCTTCTTTATCCATTCATCTGTCGATAGATATCTGGGCTATTTCCATATTTTGGCTATTGTGGACATGGCTGCTATAAACATTAGGGTTCATGTTCCCCTTTGAATCACTATGTTTGTATCCTTTGGATAAATACCTAGTAGTATACCTGTTGGTACTTTTCTTAAGGAATCTCAGATTCAACTTCTTAGAAGTCTTTCAAGGCTAGAAAGCTAAGCCAAGGACTTGACATCAGAGTTTTCCTCTGATACCTATGAATTTAGGTTAATTCCTTTCTTCTTGAGGTCCCAAAAATATCCTGAGATTCTTGCACCTACCAGGAAGTTACCTTCCTTACTAACCTAGAAGGCTCCTGGGAACCATGTAAGCAAGATAACAGGCAGAATTTTCCAAGGGACATTATTCGCTCCATAAAGTCAACCCCAGTTTCTTAATGTTGCCTGGTCATATCTGAGTTTATGCACATCATTTTCAAATATGACTTTCCAATCAAAGTCTTGATAATATAACCAATGTTTCCAACTGTGCCCTGTTACAAAAACAGATTTTTATTGAACTTATGCAAATATCTATATTACCATGAAAATAAGAATACTAAGTTTCCAAATTCTGGAGGTATCAGGTAGGGAGAAAAAGTAATTGTTTCATCTCTATTCACAGAGGTTTATCTTTCCAAATTGTTGATAGCTTAAGAGAAAAGAGAAAAAAGTTTCTTTAAATCTAGAAAAACAAAACATAAAAAACCAGCAATGTTACAAACAAAAAGTCATAAAAATTATAATCATGCTCCTCAAATCATTCAGTTCCATGTAATTAAGACTTGTTCTTCTTAAATTCAGTTTTTCCATTAGTTCTGGAAATTATTAGCCAGCTCAGTTGCATGATCTTAAAGTTCTCAGAAACCTATTGTTGTCAAAAGTCTTTTTCTTATCTCCTTGAAGATGAAGTACTTCTGCAAAGCTTTGGAGTAAAACAATGACTGACTGTAAATGACAACAAATTTATGATGCTCATTGTTGAAGAGCTTATGAGAATTCATTATAATGGAATTGACAAAGAAATTTGGTTATTTCTATGACATTACAAGATAATAACTAGAATTATGACTGATAATATTATACCAGGATATATCAGAATTTTGGGAATTTCATACAGCTTCTAGACTACTTGTATTAATAACATTTACCCATACAGTATAATCTAGTAAGGTTTATCATCACTTGTTTGCCAGTGCTTTCCATGTAATTCAGCATATGAAGTAAGACTAATTAGTTTAACATCTGTCTTCTTATAAGGAGAGAGAGCAAATCTTTTGAAATGTTCCGGGGACCCTCTGAAATACCTCAAACTTAGTTTGAGGTTAAAAAAAAAAAAGAAAGAAAAAATTTAGAATTTGATTTTGGGGGGCGCCTGGGTAGCACAGTCATTAAGCGTCTGCCTTCGGCTCAGGGCGTGATCCCGGCATTATGGGATTGAGTCCCACATCGGGCTCCTCTGGTCCCATACAAATTTTAGCATTATTTGTTCCAGCTCTGTGAAAAAAGTTGATGGTATTTTCATAGGGATTGCATTGAATGTATAGATTGCTCTAAGTAGCATAGACATTTTAACAGTATTTGTTCTCCCAATCCATGAGCATGGAACATTTTTCCATTTCTTTGTGTCTTCTTCAATTTCTTTCATGAGTGTTCTATAGTTTTCTGAGGACAGATCCTTTTCCTCTTTGGTTAGGTTTATTCTTAGATATCTTATGGTTTTGGGTGCAATTGTAAATGGGATCGACTCCTTAATTTCTCTTTCTTCTGTCTCACTATTAGTGTATAGAAAGACAACTAATTTCTGTGCATTGGTTTTATATCCTGCCACTTTGCTGCATGAGTTCTAGCAATTTTGGGGTGGAGTCTTTTGGGTTTTCCACATAGAGTATCATGTCATCTGTGAAGAGTGAGAGTTTGACTTCTTTGCCATTCAGATGCCTTTTATTTCTTTTTGTTGTCTGATTGCTGAGGTGGGATTTCCAGTACTATGTTGAACAACAGTGGTGATAGTGAACATCCCTGCTGTGTTCCTGACCTTAGGGGAAAAGCTCTCAGTTTTTCCCCATTGAGAATGATATTTGCTGTGGGCTTTTCGTATATGGCTTTTATGAATTTGAGGTATGTTTCCTTTCTCCCTACACTGTGAAGAGTTTTAATCAAGATAGGATGCTACACTTTGTCAAATACTTTTTCTGCTTCTATTGAGAGGATCATATGGTTCTTGTCCTTTATTTTATTAATGTAGTGTATTGCATTGAATGATTTGCTGATGTTGAAGCACCCTTGCAGCCCAGGAATAAATCCCACTTGGTCATGGTGAATATTCCTTTTAATGTACTGTTGAATCCTGTTGGCTAGTATCTTGATGAGAATTTTTGCGTCCATGTTCATCAGGGATATTGGTCTTCAATTCTCCTTTTTGGTGGGGTCTTTGGTGTTCGGATCAAGGTAATGCTGGCCTCATAGAAAGAGTTTGGAAGTTTTCCTTCCATTTCTATTTTTGTGAAACAGCTTCAGAAGAAGAGGTATTAATTCTTTAAACATTTGGTAGAATTCCCTTGGGAAGCCATCCCGCCCTGGAGTCTTATTTGTTGGGAGATATTTGATTACTGCTTCAATTTCCTTGCTGGTTATAGGTCTGTTCAGGTTTCCTATTTCTTTCTATTTCAGTTTTGGTAGTTTATACATCTCTAGGAATGCATCCATTTCTTCCAGATTGCATAATTTGTTGGCATGTAGTTGCTCATAATATGTTCTTATAATTGTTTGTATTTCTTTGTTGTTGGTTGTGATCTCTCCCCTTTCATTCATTATTTTATTTATTTGGGTCCTTTCTCTTATCTTTTGCTAGGTCTGGCCTGTGGTTTATCGATCTTATTAATTCTTTCAGAGAACCAGCTCCTAGTTTCATTGATCTGTTCTACTGTTCTTTTGGCTTCTATTTCATTGATTTCTGCTCTAATCTTTATTAATTCTCTTCTCTTTGTGGGTTTAGGCTTTATTTGCTGTTCTTTCTCTAGCTCCTCTAGGTATAAGGTTAGCTTGTGTATTTGAGACCGTTCTGGTTTTTTGAGAAAGTCTTATATTGCTGTATACTTCCCTCTTAGGCCTGCCTTTGTTGCATCCTAAAGGTTTTGAACAGTTGTGTTTTCATTTTCATTTGTTTCCATGAATTTTTAAAATTATTCTTTAATTTCCTGGTTGACCCATTCATTCTTTAGTAGGATGCTCTTTATCCTCCATCTGTTTGAGTTCCTTCCAAATTTCCTTGTGGTTGAGTTCCGGTTTCAAAACACTGTGGTCCGAAAATATGCAGGGAATGATCCCAGTCTTTTGGTACCGGTTGAAACCTGATTTGTGACCCAGTACATGATCTATTCTGGAGAATGTTCCATGTGCACTCAAGAAGAATGTGTATTCTGTTGCTTTAGGATGGAATGCTCTGAATGTAACTATGAAGACCATCTAGTCCAGTGTGTCATTCAGAGACTTTGCTTCCTTGTGGGTCTTCTGCTTAGATGATCTGTCCATTGCAGTGAGTGGTGTGTTAAAATCCCCTACTATTATTGTATTATTATTGATGTGTTTCTTTAATTTTGTTATTAATTGGCTTATATAATTGGCTGTTCCTATGTTAGGGGCAAAAATATTTACAATTGCTTGATCTTCTTCTTGGAAAAACCCTTTAATTATGATATAGTGTCCTTCCTCATCTCTTATTAGAGTCTTTGGTTTAAAATCTAATTTGTCTGTTATAAGGATTGGCACCCCAGGTTTCTTTTGATGTCCATTAGCGTGGTAAATGGTTTTCCACCCCCTCACTTTCAATCTGGAGGTGTCTTTGGGTCTAAAATGAGTCTCTTGCACACAGCATATCGATGGGTTTTGCATTTCTATGCAATCTGATACCCTTTGTCTTTTGATTGGGGCATTTAGCCTATTTACATTCAGAGTAATTATTGAAAGATACGAATTTAGTGCCATTGTATTACCTGTAAAGTCACTGTTTCTGTGTATTATCTCTGTTTCTTTCTGGTCTATGTTACTTTTAGGCTCTTTCTTCACTTAAAGAATCTCTTTTAATACTTCTTGCAGGGCTGGTTTAGTGATCTCAAGGACAATATTTACACGCCTTTGAGATAAAAAGGGAAGGTTTTGAGATTGGTAAAAAGAACAGGTTGGCTTTGAATTGTCTGGGGGTATATTTCTAATTTTGCAAAGATTTGTAAGATAAGGACACTTACTTTCAATTCCTGAAAGAATTGGGTTGTAGCTACTATGACATCATTGGTTGATCTACCCATATAACTACATTATCTTCAATTTGCCTTTTTTTTATATCAGGTAGTTTTGGAATGTCTTAGTAAATCCATCTACAAAGGCTTCAGAAGGTTTTTCTTTCCTTCTGGATTCATTTAGCTTCATTTTAGCTTAGGAGAAAGGGCCAAAATAAAATCATTCTTCCTTTTAAATATCTTGCCAGTTTTCAGCTGGGAAAAAAACAGTAAATATTTCTGGCAGTATTAAACAACCACTGTTGGATGTAAGAGAGGTCCCCCGAGAGGGTGCAAAGGATATTAACTTCCCAAGATTCAGAGTCACTCCCAGAGACAGTCAAAAGAAAGAAACAACAACCTGCTTACCCCAGTCAAGCAGAAAGCCAAGCCAAGTGTTCAGGACACAAAATGAGATAAACAAGAAGTCAGCAGCTGTCCCTAGGAGAGAAAGGATCAATAACCAATAAGTCTGGATTGGGAAAGGAAGGGACAACATGAAACTTTATTTTCTGCTGTCCAGGGGACATGGATTCTTTGGGTGGGGATCTTCGATATTTCTGCAAAGGACATTGCATAGGAAGGCCTTATTAAGCTGGCAGAGCCTGATTACAGATCCCAGCAAAGCAAGCCCTACTGCCTGTCCCATGTGCTTCTACTATATTCACTTCCTGACTTTCAGCATTTACATGAGTAACCTGTATGCCCTGGGTCTGGAGATAGGCCGGAGTGCTCTCTGTAAATCTTGTAGGAAAGGCGAAGTTAAAGCAGGCAGATGGGGTCAGATTTGGAGAAGGCAAATATACATTGGTTTTAGTTTTTGTTTTAAGTGTAACTTCTGATTTGTCATCTTGCTAAGGTTGTCCCTGAAGCTAGCTGTTTTATTTCTTTGTATCTTCTTTTTAATTTGGTCATTCTATAGGACCAATAAGACAATTGTTTAAGATGAGAGCTTCTCTAAAGTTTTTTCTTTCAAATATAGTCAATTCAAAGGACCATCCATTATCTGGTCATTGATGTATAGGGTCTTATATTAATCTCAATAGAGACTCAAACACATAAGTCTTTTTCAGCTTAACCATAGGCACAAGAGGTATCCCTAAATGAGGGTGTGAAAAGTGGAGTTCTCACAAAATCCAGAAAGTTCACTCCCAAGGGTAGCCTAAGAAAGATCTAGCTGCACATGGGGTGCAACCCATACTGCTGCCCTGCCAAATTAGAGACAAGATGACAAAGGCTCCATATCAACTGGGATCTCTTCTGTCAAATTTCCCTGGTTGGTGGCACAGATAAAGAGCATGTTGCTTATCAGATCCACAGCCTCTTTGGCTGTGCACCAGATACGCCCTGGCACATGCATCCTCTGGTTGGCTGAAACTCTCAAGACATGGTATAAGAAGGGAAACTTCATCAGGTTTTTCTTATATGCAGGTTAATATCTTTAGCTAAGCCTTGGGTCTCCTGGAGCCAAACTGATAACTAAGAGTGGTATGCCACTGTTTTGAGGATTGTGTGATGCTTTACAGAGAACCTCACTGCAAGAAGATTTTCTTGAGATTGGCAAGTGACGTAGTGTCAGTGTAGCCTTTTCTGTGACCATCTTATCCTAACAAAGTAGTCTTTGGCTTCGGTGGCAAGTACTCTAACAGCTCTTGGTGCTTGACACATACTCACCAAACTTTGCAGCTTTGGCTTCTGAGATGTCTCTTAGCAACATTCTTTACTTCATATGCACATTAACCCACAGGAACATTTGCCTAAATAGACGCTGGTCTGGTAAGAAATGTGACCTCACCAGTCTGTGGGGCCAACATGAACAACAGGCTTATAGGGCCTATGCCTGCATTCTGCCCTATGATTTTCCTCCTTATGACCAATGACACAACATACAGAGGCAAAGAAAAACAGTGACCACCTGTAGAAGGAAAACAATCAATAAAAATCAAGAATACTTATATCACATTTTTAACAGAGTTGCTATACCCAAGGAACTAGTTCTACCAATGTTTCCTTCTACTAGTCTAAATTTAGAAAAGGAAGAGACTCAGAATTCTCACTTCCACTGGTCCCTGCAGGCAGATATTTGGGAGACTAATGTGGTAAGAATTCATACTTTCTGTTGCCTTTTGTCAGAGGTCTTAAGACGTTTCAGCTGCAGAATCCTTGGAGTAAGTAGTGTCCAGCCAGGGAATTTTGTCCCATGTGGGTCACCAACGGTAGAAGAGGTAAAATTGTCCTTCTACCCTTCCAGGTGCTTTTGGTTGGTCTATTAAGTAAATTTGTTTTTTTTTCCCGTTAATCTGTTTTATGTCAGTTTGATTAATTGACCAGCCAAAAGAACCTAGAAAGGTAGGGTAAAATTTTTCTTCTACACTCATTTAGGTAAAATACAGTCAGGGAAGTTAATTGCTAATGACTTTTTAAAAACTAAAACTATTAGTTAGCCTATGATTCCTAGAACCTGGATTATTTATCTCTTTTGACCAATATCAATTCTGCTCAAAAGTGGATGAGTTACAACATATTTTAAGCAAATATTATTACAGATCTCTTGTTGGCAAAAATGAAATTAGAACACCTTTGCTGTTTGTTTGTAGAGGAATTGCATTGTGTAAAAATAATATTTGCTTAATAAATAAGGTTGTGAGATCTAAATCATAGCAAAACTAAATGAATACTGATTCAGGAAGTGTTTACAATTTAAATGCTCATAGGAATACAAACAAGAATCTTCTTGTAGATGCGTACTCAAATCAGTATGCTATAGCTAGCAATATCTTCAACTGAAAATATTACTTACATTTCTTTCCATTGTTCCGAAATGCAGAATAGAGTGATCACCAATCCAGTGCCTGATTGATCACTTTTTAAGTCATATTTTAAATCCCACCTTGTTTGGAAAGCAACCATGAATATGGAATAACTTGAACCCAATATAAATTATAATAGGGAGCTAAAAGTTTATTTTCAATTTTCTAAAATTTTCAGATTTGTGATAGGTAAGTATATTTTTTCACGGTTCTTAGAAACACTTCATATGGCTGAAAAGGAAAAGAAGGGAGAACACAATAGGATGGTTTCTCTATTCCAATATAAATTCCCATTGCAACTTCTGAAACTAGCTTACATACAGTGAGCACTGCATAAATATTTGTTGATGATGATGATAAATTGCACATTTTGTAAGCACTAATGTCAGTGCATGAGCACATTGCTTGTATTTCTAAAACCAAAGCAAGCAGTAATGTTGACAAATGACCACATTCTCAGGTGCTTCTAAGCACTGATAGTTCAAAGTCAGGGGCCCTCATCCATTTATCAAGACTATAACTGAAATTCAGCTGCAATGTATTTGTCCAACTTGACCATTTAAGCATAAACACCATTTATCTGGAGTTACTTCTTTCCTCTTTAGATGGGTCTTGGAGTCAAACTTTCTTCTCAAAGTATGCTGGACACATTCGGAAGCACTGGCTTCTACATGAAGTATGAGGTTTCTGTACTCTAAAAAATGAAAATAATAATTTAAGAAAAAACTTCCATTATATTTTGTGAAGTTAGACTGCTTTATTGCAACAGTTTATCTTTCATTCTTTGGAACCAGAAGAGGCTATCTTCAAATCTTATTCCACCTATTCCTAGCTACATGTCCTTGGACATGTACCTGAACCTTGCTAAGTCTTCATAGAGTCAAGTGTAAAATGCTGCTACTAAGACTTCCTACCTCATAGAGTTTGTGTGAGAATCAAATGACATAATATATATTATGCATTTAACAAAATATCCGGTATATATTAAGTACTTTAAAAATTAGCTAAAATACCTATTTGCAGTGTTTTAATTTTAAAACGTCCACATCAAGTAACTTTTTTCTAACCATCACATTAGTACATTTCCTATTATTCTTGATGTTTATCTAGTCCCTTTCTTGCCCAATGCTTTATAGCCAGTTCTTTCTTTAGTTTTCCAAATGTTCGTCTGTAATCAAGAGGCTTCATTAGATTTTATGAAAGAAGAGGATCTCAACATTAGCACCTTTGAAAGCTTTCTGTTGTGGGGAATTTTAAATTAATATATAACTATAGAGAAAAGTAAAATTAACTGACTCTTTATACCCATACATAGCCTCAATAATTGTCAAATTTTGCAAACCTTGTTTATCTATTTCCTGAGAACTAAGATCATCTATATCAACATGACTTAGTTGCTTTATTTTCTTTCCAGGAAAGCTTTGGTCTGGAAAGATGAGACTGCAAATTAATAAATAACTTTATTATTTGCTTCAGGAAATTCCTACAAATCAGTTTAACAAAGATAATAGTCTGGGGGCGCCTGGATGGCTCAGTCGGTTAAGCGTCTGCCTTGGGCTCAGGTCATGATCTCAGGTACTGGAATCGAGCCCCACATTGGGCTCCCTGCTCAGCAGGAGTCTGTTTCTCCCTCTACCTCTGCCCCTCCCTCCAGCTCATCTTCTCTCTCTCTCTCTCTCTCTCTCTCTCGGTCTGCTCTCTCTCTCTCTCAAATAAATACATAAAATCTTTTTTAAAAAAAGATAATAGTCTGTTTATCTAGGTAAACAGCTCACATATTAAATAACAATTTACTTATGAAAACTTGCTTTAAGGCACTTGCTGTGTCACTAGTCCTGAATTATTATATTATGAACTTTGCCCAATCTCATTCAGTTTCCTCCCTTAAACCACATTAGCCTGAGACACTGCTAACACCTTATCAATATGGTGTTCTCCCTTACTGAAATTATTTTGAACAGATGTAAGTGTTGCTTTATTAATAGTTTGTCTGGTGATACTTTTGGAAACCAGTGCCCGTATATATGCTGTATATGTGTGTGTGTGCATATGCAGAATTTTTGGAGAGGTTAAAATAAAACAAAGGTATCATATCATTTCAGCTGTAAATTTTCCATTTGGCATCTTTAACTGATATCCATCATACTTAATATAATTAATGATTATTTCTTAATATCATATCTAATACCTATCTAATACTCAGTCCGTATTCAAGTTTCTCTGATTATCTCAAAAGTGATTTTTAAATATTTTTTTCTTTTAAATTAGAAATCAAATAAATTCCATACATTACCTTTGGTTACTAGTTTTCTAATGCCTCTTTTACTCTGTAACACTGTCCCCACTTTTTTTGTTTAATGTTATTGATATGTTAGATAAACCAGGTCACTGTTCTATAAAAAAACCTATGTTCTAACTTCGACTTTTCTTTTCTCATCATGTGCTTTCAGTTTCTATTCTGCATATCACCCCCCCCCCCATATATCCTGTAAACTTTAAATAGATAAAGGTTTTATTATATTCAGGAATAATAACTTGAGAAGATATCTTATTGTTGGTATTATCTATTTCCTATTGTGTCTTATCAGTAGACACATCGTGTAGGGTTATCCAACTATTAGTTATACTGAAATTGATTGCTGGGTTCATGTGATGTCAGTCTTATCCTCCATTAGAAATTTCTCCATCACAGCCTTGCATAAAGGACTGAGCATCCATTGAAGTTTATTAGCTACTTCCATTATTTCATTAGATTTTAAAATTGCAATTTTTAATACTCTCATTCTTTCTGTATTTATTTGCTGACGTTCTCTTATAAAGAACTTCCTTCATCAGATATTTGATTACTCTGACAGAGTGTGTATGAGAAATAGAGGGTAAATGTGGGGCTTTTTCCTTCCTTTTATTTATCAATTTCAGAGCAGTGAAATGGTACCCTAACATCTAGTAGTGACCAATAAGGAGTTTTGAGCAACATTATGAACTCATTGATTTTTAAAAAGTTATATCTGATGTATTGGCAACTGAAACAAATCATTCCTTATAGTCCAGTGGAAGCCCCCTTTTATTTTATTTTATTTTATTTTATTTTATTTTAATTTATTTGTAATTTAAACGTAAAATTCCTTACCTATCTTGCTTCCTTACTGAAACTTGATGGTGGTAGCTGAAATAGTTCATACATGCTTATGTGCTTTTTTATTTTTTATTTTTATTTTATTTTTTTTAAAGATTTTATTTATTTTTATTATTTGAGAGAGAGAGAGAGAGAGAGAGAGCATGAGTGAGTGGGGTGAAGGGCAGAGGGAGAAGCAGACTCCCCGCTGGACTCTGGGATCATGACCTGAGCCGAAGGCAGATGCTTAATCAACTGAGCCACCCAGGTGCCCATGTGTTTTTTAAATAGTACATTACTGAATAATTTACATATAATAAAATGTGCAAATATTAAATGTACAGTTTAATGACTATACATAAACATACGTGTGTGTGTATACTTACATCCATGTGACCATTCCCTAGATCAAGATATTTCCACTACCTCGAAGAGTTCCCTTGTGATTTTACAGTCAGTAGCAACTCCCACACCTCTCCTTTGTGGTTAATCACTGTTTTTGATTTCTCTCACCATAAGTTGGTTTCCCCATTCTTGAATTTTACATAAATAGCATAATGTAGTAAAAAAATAAAATAAAATTCTTGAAGACACATTCACAACTCCTAAGTATACATATGGTGAATTATGACAAAGTGATTACACTTATATGATCACACCACCACTAAAAATTAAATGAAATGTTAATTCCCCCTTTATGCCTCATCCTGATAATTTTTTTTTACCAAAGGTTACCAGTATCATGATTTAACACCATAGATTAGTTTTCCTTATTTTTGAACTTGAAATAATGAAATTGTTCAGTACATATGCTGTTGTGGATGGATGTTTTTGCTCAACATTATTTTTATGTGATTCACCCTTGATGATGCAAGAAATAGTAGTTTGTTCATCTTCATTGCATTTGCCTATTACATGAATGTAATCTAATCTATTAGTCTATTCATTGCCCAATACCATGCTGTCATAAATAGCTCTATAATAAATAAATTGCTATAAAATAAGTCTTGATGTAAAATATGTTCTCCTAGTTTGTTAAGAGTGATTTAGTTTTTCTTTTCCATATAAATTTTAGAATCAGCTGGTTAATTTCCACTCACACACAAAAAAGAAAACCAAATTAAAACCTGCTGGGATTTTTATTGTAAACTTAATGGACCTATAGATCAATTTGAGGACAGTTGACACATTTATAATACCAGATATTCCAGTACATAGCTGATTCTGATTTATATAAACTCTCACAATCCGTTCTGAACATCCTTCCTTGTTAATGAGTATTTTAAGTATTTCTGTCAAAGTGATTTTTACCAATTTTTCTTTTTATAGAATACATATCAGTTTTTTATTTTTTAAATACAAAATTATACTCTAATAGTTAATTAACATGATTTTCCATCTACACATGGTTTTCCTGTTGTACCCAAACAATTATTCCTGCTTACACCCAGACCCTTGTAGATTTTTTTCCATTAAAGTTAATGATGATAGATATGATACACTTAAAGTTTTAGCGAGACAAAATGTACAATCACCAAACTACCCCATTAAATTTTATGGTGTGTCTGCCTGTTAGATTAGGTACTGTACTGTATATAGCTAGCTATTTTTAGTGCAGTGTTACTGGCTTTTTTGTCTCTAGCTATATCTACATGATTTCAGTGTTGACTTTATTTCACTACATTAGTTGTCTCTAAAGCCTTGCAGATTCTGATATCATAGCCTTACCCTTTCCTCATGTCTTATTCTTTCTTTCTCTACCTCTGAGCTTGCTTTGCTTAATTTTTTTTTTATTATATAATGTTAGTCACCATACAGTACCTCCCTAGATTTTGATGTAAAGTTCCATGATTCATTACTTGTGTATAACACCCAGTGCACCATGCAATACGTGCCCTCCTTAATACCCATCACTGCCCTATCCCATTCCCCCACCCCCCTCCCCTCTGAAGCCCTCAGTTTCTTTCCCAGAGTACACAGTTTCTCATGCTTCATTCCACCTTCTGTTTACCCCCCCTTTCTTCTTCCCTTTCTTCTCCTACCGATCTTCCTACTTCTTATGTTCCATAAATGAGTGAAACCACATGATAATTGTCTTTCTCTGCTTGACTTATTTCACTTAGCATTATCTCCTCCAGTGCCGTCCATGTTGCAGCAAATGTTGAGAATTCGTTCTTTTTGATAGCTGAGTAATATTCCATTGTATATATGGACCACATCTTCTTAATCCAGTCATCTGTTGAAGGGCATCTCAGCTCCTTCCATGATTTAGCTATTATGGACAATGCTGCTACGAACATTGGGGTGCATAAGGCCCTTCTCTTCACTACGTCTGTATCTTTGGGGTAAATACCAAGTACTGCAATGGCTGGATCATAGGGTAGCTCCACACTGTTTTCCAGAATGGCTGTACCAATTTGCATTCCCACCAACAGTGTAAGAGGGATCCCCTTTCTCCACATCCTCTCCAACAATTGTTGTTTCCTGCCTTGTCAATTTTTGCCATTCTAACTGGCATAAGGTAGTATCTCAGTGTGGTTTTGATTTGAATTTCCCTGATGGATAATGATTTTGTGGCCCATGTCGAAGAGTTTACTGCCTATGTTCTCCTCTATGATTTTGATGGATTCCTGTCAAACATCGAGGTCTTTTCATCCATTTGGAGTTTATCTTTGTGTATGCTGTCGGAGGGTGGTCAAGTTTCATTCTTTTGCATGTAGCTGTCCAATTTTCCCAGCACCATTTATTGAAGATACTGTCTTTTTTCCACTGGATGTTTTTTCCTGTTTGTCAAAGATTAGTTGCCCAAAGAGCTGAAGGTCCATTTCTGGGTTCTCTATTCTGTTCCATTGGTCTATGTGTCTGTTTTTGTGCCAGTACCATGCTGTCTTTGTGATCACAGCTTTGTAGTATAGCTTGAAATCTGGCAACGTGATGCCCCCAGCTTTGATTTTCCTTTTCAACAATTCCTTGGTGATTCGGGGCCTTTTCTGGTTCCACACAAATTTAAGGGTTGTTTGTTCCAGTTCTTTGAAAAATGTCACTAGTATTTTGATCAGGATGTCATTGAAAGTGTACATTGCTCTGGGTAGCATAGACATTTTAACTATGTTAATTCTTCTGATCCATGAGCATGGAATATTTTTCCATCTTTTTGTGTCTTCTTCAATGTCTTTCAAGAGTGATTTGTAATTTCTAGAATATAGATCCTTTACCTCTCTGGTTAAATTAATTCCGAGATAACATGATTTTTGGTGCTATTGTAAATGGAATGGATTCCCTAATTTCTCTTTCTTTGGTCTCGTTATTCGTGTATAGAAATGCAACTGATTTCTGAGCACTGATTTTGTATCCCGCCACATTACTGAATTGCTCTATAACTTCTAATAGTTTGGGGGTGGATTCTTTTGGGTTTTCCATGTAGAGTATCTTGTCATCTGCGAAGAGAGACAGTTTGACTTCTTCTTTGCCGATCTGGATACCTTTTATCCCTTTTTGTTGTCTGATTGCTGTTGCAAGGACTTCTAGTGCTATGTTGAATAATAGTGGCGAGAGTGGACATCCTTGTCGTGTTCCTGATCTTAAGGGAAAGGTTTCCAGCTTTTCCACATTGAGAATGACATTCGCTGTAGGCTTTTCATAGATGGTTTTTTATGAAATTGAGGAATGTACCCTCTATCCCTACACTCTGAAGGGTTTTAATCAGGAAAGGATGCTGTATTTTGTCAAATGCTTTTTCCGTATCTATTGAGAGGATCATATGGTTCTTGATTCTCTTTTTGTTGATATGATGTATCACACTGATCGATTTGCGAATGTTGAACCATCCTTGCATCCCAGGGATGAATCCCACTTGGTCATGATGGATAATCCTTTTAAAGTACTGTTGGATCCTATTAGCTATGATCTTGTTGAGAATTTTGGCGTCCATATTCATCAGGGATATAAGTCTGTAATTCTCCTTTTTGATGGGGTCTTTGCCTGGTTTGGGGATCAAAGCAATACTGGCCTCATAGAATGTTGGTAGTTTTCCTTCTGTTTCTATTTTTTGAAACAGCTTCAGGAGAATAGGTATTATATCTTCTTTGAATGTTTGGTAGAATTCCCCGTGGAATCCATCAGGCCCTGGAGTCTTGTTTTTCAGGATGTTTTTGATAACTGCTTCAATCTCTTCATAAGTAATTGGTCAGTTTAAAAAATCAATTTCTTCCTGTTTCAGTCTTGGTAGTTTATAGGTTTCCAGGAAGGCATCCATTTCTTCCAGATTATTTAATTTATTGGCATAAAGCTGTTGATAAAAGTTTCTAATGATGCTTCCTATTTCATTGGTGTTGGTTGTGATCTCTCCCTTTTCATTCATAATTTTTTGTTAATTTGGGTCCTTTCTCTATTCTTTTGAGTAAGTCTTGCCAGTGGCTTATCGATCTTATTTAATCTTTCAAAGAGTCAGCTTCTAGTTCTGTTGATCTGCTCTACTGTGCTCTTGGTTTCTAATTCGTTGATCTTTGCTCTAATCTTGATCAATTGCTTTCTCATGCATGGATTAGGCCTATTCTTCTGTTCCTGTTCCAACTTCTTGAGGTGAGAATATAAAAACTGCTTTTTAGATTTTTCTATTCTTTTGAGTGAGGCTTGGATGGCTATGTATTTTCCCCTTAGGACTGCCTTTGCAGTGTCCCATAGGTTTTGGACTGTTGTGTTTTCATTCTCGTTGGTCTCCATAAATTGTTTAAATTGATTTTTGATTTCCTAGTTTATCGAATCATTCTTGAGCAGGATGGTTCTTAGTTTCCAAGTGTTTGAGTTTCTTCCAAATTTTTCCTTGTGATTGAGTTCCTATTTCAAAGCATTGTGGTGTGAGAATATGCAGGGAATAATTTCAGTCTTTTGGTATCAGTTGGGACCTGTTTTGTGACCCAGCATATTGATCTATTCTGGAGAACGTTCCATGTGCATTTGAATAGAATGAGTATTCTTTTGTTCTGGGGTGTAGTGTTCTATATATATCTATGAGGTCCATCTGGTCTAGTATGGCAGTGAAAGCTCTTGTTTCTTTGTTGATTTTCAGCTTAGGTGATCTGTCTATTGCTGATAGTGGAGTGTTGAGGTCCCCTACTATTAACGTATTTTTATCTATATGTCTCTTTATTCTCTTTAAGAGTTGGCTTGTGTATCTTGCTGCTCCCCTGTTGGGGGAATAGATATTTATAATTGTCATATCCACTTGTTGGATATATCCTTTAAGAATAATATAGTGTCCTTCTGTATCTCTAACTACAGTCTTTAGTTTAAAATCCAATCTGTCTGATATGAGAATTGCTACCCCAGCTTTCTTTTGAGGTCCATTGGCATGAAAAATGATTTTCCAGACCTCCACATTCAGTCTGGATGTATCTTTTGGTTCAAAATGAGTCTCTTGTAGACAGAAAATGGATGGGTCATTTCTTTTTATCCAATCTGCCAACCTGTGGTGTTTTATGGGAGCATTTAGGCCATTCACATTAAGAGTGATTATTGAGAAATATGATTTTAATGATGTCATGTTGCCTATAAAGTCTTTGTTTCTATAGATTGTAAATTTCTGTTCTGTATCACTCTTGGGGCCTTCTTACTTTTATGGAACCCCCCTTAATATCTCCTGTAGGGCTGGTTTCGTGGTTACAAAATTATTCAGTGACTGGCGATTCTGGAAGGTCCTTATCTCTCCATCAATTCTGAATGACAGCCTTGCTGGATAAATGGTCCTTGGCTGCATGTTTTTCTCTGAAAGAGCATTAAAAATGCCCCCCCCACCCTATCTCTCATTCCAGGTCTGTGTAGACAGGTTTGATGTAATCCTAATATTTTTGCCTTTGTACATGAGAAATTTCCTTGCCCTGGCTGCTTTCAATACCGTATCCTTGGATCTAATATTTGCGAAATGCACTATGACGTGTCATGGCGTTAGGTTTGTCATGGTTGAATTTGGGAGGGGTCCTCTCTGCCTCTTGGACACGAATGCTTGTTTCCTTTGCTAGATTGGGGAAGTTTTCAGCTACAATTTATTCAAATGTCTTCTAATCCTCTCTCTTTCTCCACCCCTCGGGGATGCCGATGATTCTGACATTGGAGCGTTTCATTGAGTCAGTAGTCTCCCGTAACCTACGTTCTTGAAATTGGATTTTTTTGAGCCAAGTTTCTGTTTTAGCTTTCTCTTCTACCATCCCATCCTCCAATTCACTAATTCATTCTTCTGCCTCATTTACCCTGGCCGTCAGAGCTTCTAGTTTTGACTGCATTTGATTTATAGCATTTTTAATTTCTGCCAGATTCGCTTTTATTTCCACCCTTAGAGATTCTATATTCTTGTTAATATTTTCATTAATATTTTTTTCAAGTCTACACAACATCTTGACCATTGTTACTCTGAACTCCATTTCTGATAATTTGGTTATATCCATATCCATCAGTTCTGTGGCAGAGGCCACAGGCTCATTATCTTTTCTTTGCTGGGGGGGATTTCTCCTTCTTGTCATTCTGATGAGGAGAGGTTGTGGGGTTGCCCAGAGCCCAAATTATTGACCAGGACCCAGGCAGTGTGCTCCTGTTTTATAGGGACCTTAGGGATGTGGGCTTCTTGATTTTTCAGCCTGCCTTCTGGGGGAGGGGCCTGCTGCGCTGATATTCAGGCAACCCTGTTTGGGTAGAGTTGCCCCATCCCCTGCGAGGGGGGATGGGGATGGGCACAATGTGAGCTGATATTTCCGGGCTTTTGTTCTCTGGCAGCTTTCCCTGGCGGTTTTCTGTGACTCTTCTGAGAGTCAGAACAGCAGTGGCCCTACCCTAGCCTCTGTCTCAGAACAGAGGGATCGCAGTCTGCTCTCCACTGAGCTCTTCTGGCCTCTTTAACTCTGTTTCTGTTGCTGCTGCTAGAAACTCTGCACCCGGTGTCCCAGCCCTTACTTCCAGGGCCAGCACGTCTCTGTCCTTTGTGTTTCTAACACTGCCAGCCGCCAGCCACCCCTGCGCATGCTCCGAGCTTCCTGTTTCATTATGGTTCACGCGCACTCCAGAGCGCAGGTTTTCAGTCTGGTCGTGTGCTCGCTCCGGAGCTCCAGTTTTCAGACTGGTCACGGGCGTTCCCGGGCTCACGGTCTCAGTCTGCTCTCTTGCGGGTGCTGGTCAGCAAGTCCGCCCGCTTCCCGGTGCAGGTGGCTACCGCTTCCCGGCGCCCGAACGCGGCGACTCCCTCCCCCTTCCATATATCTTCCAGTATCTGTGTGCGGTTTCACAGCTCCCCGCTTCGTACCTCAATACTCAGCACTGGAGCTGTTCATTTGTAGAGATCGAGATGTATCTTCCTGTGTCTCAGGCTGATTCCGTGGGTTTTCCGGATGGTCTGGTACCTATGCAGCTCGGCTCAGGGGATCAGCTGAAAAAGGGGTCCTCTACTCCTCTGCCATCTTAACTCCCCATCTTTGCTTTGCTTAGATTAATGCTGAATCATTCCAACTAATGTTTGAGGAAAGAGAGGAAGAAAAAAAAATTTTTGAAGCAGCAATTATTTTGACTTGCCTGAAATATTTCGGTAAATCTATTTTAGTTATCAGTAGTTTTATCTGCTTTATCTCTTCATTACTTGGTTAAGAAGGTTTTATGTCTATTTAGCAGATAAAAGTTTAGCTATTCTTTCTCAGACTTCAGCTGTTCAAAAAGAACATGTTCAGAGAAAACTTAGCTTTTTTCCTCAGGTTAGCGTATCTGAGCTCACATGTTATTTGTCACTTTTGAAATGTTTTCTCTAGCCAGACTGGCATTTCAGTTCTTTGAGAACATCCTGCCTAATTTTCTCATGTATCACAGATATTTTCTTTAAAATAAAGTGAACTTTGATCTCTCAAACTCTGTCTCTGTTGAAGATTTCAATAAAGTATTTGATCAAAAGATCTTGACAGTTTGAAACGGACTATGAATTGTCAGAATCTGCATAGTCAGCCTGAAAATTTCCAAAGGAAAACATAATCTATGTGGAGCCATAGTTCCTACTCACTCACAAGTATCTTAAATCCCTGAAATTTCTCCTTAAAATAATTAAGGTAGGAGAAAGTAGTAAACTCAAGAGCAGGATTTCTCATCCTCAACACTACTGACATTTGGGGCCAGATAATTTTTTGTTGTGGGGTTTTCTCCAGTGTGTTCTAGGAAGTTTAGTAGTATCTGTGGCCCTTGACCTGCTAAATGACAGTAACACTCAGTTCCTCCCAGTTGAAACAACCAAAAATGTCTCCAGACATTGCTAAATGTTCCATGGAGAGGGGGTGGGGTGCAAAATCACCACTGACTAAGAACCACTACTCTAGAGTGTAAAAGCCATGACTAAAGAAAACTTTCTTAATTTATCTCCCTGTTCCTGTTAGAGAAGGAGCTATAAAACTGAAGTGAGGAGTAGCAGCTTATTCTCTCTGGTAGAAAAGTTTCTGGAAGAACTAAATATGAATTCCTTATCCCTAATCTAACCCATCTCTGGAGGAAGGCAGAGATAGATGATCCTTTAAGTATATTCTCATGAAGAGGGGAACAATCTTAAAAGTTCAAAGACAGAACATACATCTGGAAATAATAGCGCATATTAATCCAACCAACATTTCAGAAATAGTTGATATTCAGAAAGAATACAAGAAGACAAATGTTATGTGCTAAAGTATAAGAAAGCCAGGATTCACCAGGCTTAAATGAATCAGCAGGATGAAGTAAAAGAGGAGGTGGATAAAATTAGATGACACAAGATAAAGTTAGATGTAAGAAAAGATTGCAGGGCAAATAAAATCAAGTAGCAGTTTATAAATCTGTTTTGGAAAAAAAGTAAAGAACAGAATATACAATATTGTACATACTTACATACATTTATTCAGTGATAAGCCCCTTGCTTTATATTTGACATATTATTTAATTTTCACAACAATCCATGCATTGGGTGATGTAAACCAAGGCGGGGCAAATGACCTGTAAAGCCAGGTTTTCATCGTAGTGCTCTTTTGTACATGAGTTGCTTGAGAAGTGTCAAAGGTGGAGAAAAACACAAAGTGATTACTATATACGGAGATAGTTGTGTTGGTGAGGGTGGGGAATATAAATACAAAATATAGAAAAAGGTGAAGAGAGAGATGAAATAGAAACAGTAACCAATTGATCAGTGTTACAACTGATGAAAAGTTGCTTAAACAGCAGCAGCAGCAACAGGAAATCAGTCTGAGAATGAAGATCAAAAAACAGTCATGGAACACCTGCAAAATCATTGTAAGGAAAGCTACATCTTGATACTTTGCTGTACGGGCTAGGATACATTACAAAGTGTAGTGTAAAGGTCTATAAAAATCCAGGATGAGAAAGAAAAATAAAAAAATTACCTAGAAAAGAATGAAAACAAGAATGCCTTTAGCGTTTTTAATTTTTTTAAATATGAAGTACCACAAGACAATGAATTCATACTTTTGTATTTCCTGGGGGGGGGGGGGGGGGCGTGGTGACCCGAGAATTATATAGCTCAGATAAATTGTTTTTCATTCATGGAGACCAACAATTTAATTGTTGAAGAGTTAAGAGTTTAGAAAATATACTGTCCATTTATCTTTCTTCAAAATACTACTTTTAGACTTTTTCCAAAATTAATAAATACTAAATTCCAGACCGTTTAAATTATGACATAAATTGACTTTCTTTACAGGCTGAATGCCCTGAATGCAATTTATCTCTGGGTGATTTATTGCCAGATGGATTGTGCGGCTTTAGTGAATGTTTCTCAGTGCTTGCTGAAGTTATCTTCCTCTGATAATTACAGGATCGGTCTAGTACTAGAAGGTTTTTTTTTTTTTTTCCTTTTGTTTTTATTTTCTTTTGTTTACTTTGTTTATTTGGTCATGTGTCTCTCATTTTACAGTTTAGGAGAAAATCTTACCATTTTTGAGGATGTCATAAACTAATTACTTTTGCTGTCCTAAAAAAGTAATTGTTAATAACACCCAATCTGCTTTGGAGACTTTGCTGGATGAAATTGCACCTAGGATGAGTTTTCTCTCTATCCACAAAAGCAAACTTGAATAGAAAATTATTGTAGCCTCTCTCTTACTAGAGACATGTAATGATTTTCTGCAACTTTAAGTACTATATCAGATGAGTTGAGCCATTTTCATTGTTTTATTTTTGTCCCTACCATTTAAAATCTTCAATGTAAGATTTATGCATATTGCCAAATTAACCTTTTTAAAAGTCCAGTAGATTCTGATTGATGTAAACTACATAAAAATATGCAATAACAAGGATAATAAGGAAATGTGCTCAAATGATGAGTCATTATATCTCAGTGTGGGAATTTGTGTGATGATTTTCCATCAATCATAATTTCTCATATTTTTCATATTTTTCAAAATAACTTTTATAATAAAATAAGAATGATCTATGCAATTGATCACAAATGGTATTCATTAAAAATACATGGAAAAATATAGTAAGGTACAAATCGTTTTTCAGGATGGCAAAATTATTGATATTTTTTTCTTTCATCTGATTTTCTGTATTTTCCTTTCATAGCTGAAGAATCAGCTTCTATCCTTCCTGTACCAGACACAGCAAATGAATGCCTTTCTCCATCATATTTGGAAAAAAATCTCAAATTGTCTCCCAGGCAATGTGTTTTTATCCTCTATGCACTGTTTTTATTCCCTCATCCACTGCAATAAATCTCTACTACAAGTGCTTTTTCCTCCCGTAAAAGTCAATGAGAGACTAAATGTGAGGAACACCATGGCTGTCTTTACTGGTCCTTCTGCCTGCATGTGTAAGACACAAAGCCATCCCCCCTCCTAATGATTAAGATCAATTACTCCTGTCAGTGTGATGACTCTTTTCTCAGCCTGCCAGAAGTGACCAGGCATCAGTCATAGCTTAATGTTAAATGGGTTTCTTAGTAAAGGGATTCCAAAATAATTGGCGGGGGTTGTCTCTTTTCACAAAAGCCCCTTCACCCTCTTCCCCCTCCCCTGTCTTGGTGGTGAACAATGAAACTAAAACTATATTTTATGACAAAGAGTTTATATAGTGATCATCATCTTCCTCATGATAACGATTCCCTTTGGGAAATTTAAATTTTTAATGACTAAAAAATAATATATAGCAACAACTAATATTCAACCACTTCTTGCTTTCAGCTTCCTCTGGTCCTCCTTTAAAGGTTATTGGAGAGGATTAATAAACTTGAGACAGTAGAAAACTCCTAGATTGGGCTTGCCATCATATTTGCATATTAGCAGTTTTAGTTTAATCTAATCTTGCTCTTTTTCCTTTAATTAAACTAGGCTAGCTTATGCATGTTGCTTGGAAATTATTTTTCCAAGCAGAACTACTGTTTTGTATGTTGTAGAGATTTCTACTTGTATATGTGTTAAATCTGTATAAATACATTTTTCTCTTTTTTTTGCCATTTGTCTACATAAATACATTTTTCTGATTTTTTTTGTTATTCATTTTCTATCATTTTTAAATTAACACATTAATTTGTTGTGTAGTTTCTTTATTATCATTGGAAGTGTTTAGTGGTTTAATTTTCACAACATCTTGTTAGATATTAATATGAGTGTCCATATTCCCACTATTTTTAGGATATTCTTCAATGGCAGTTGAGACATTTGGTTAACTTATTTATTTAGACTCCTGTTTCTTAGGCTTATTTCTTCTTTTTATGCTTTTTGAGCTTTTTATTCCCTTGTGCATCATATTTACATTTTGGAATTCATTGCAGTTGTCTTTGCACATATGATATTTTAATGGAATCCAAGTTCATCTACCTGACGCACAGCAAAGCCAATCACTGCAGTATCAGGTGTGCAGCTAGGAAAGGGTTTATTCTAGGAGAGGCAGCCAAATGGGGAGGCAGGAGGACAGGCCTCAAATCTGCCTTCCGGAAGGGGAAAGAACAGGTTTTTTATAATCATAGGGGTTGAGATTACATACATATTGATGAAAAAGGCAGGGAAACTTTTGACTATTCGTGAGGAAGAAATGGAGCACGTACCTTGAGCAAACATATACATAGCATATATCCCCATGTTCACTTTGGGGTGGAGACTTAACATCAGAATGAGGAAACATTTACTCCCTGATGTCAGGAGGTTCTTTTAGGACAAGAAGAAGGAGCTATGGGCATGGTCCAAGAGCTGGCATGAAGTGAATGGGGTCTTGGGCTTGTTATTTTGGGTAAGAGATGCAGGGCCTTGATTGTTCCTAGGCTAGAAACATATCGATTGACATTGAGTCCAGGGTTCTGCAGGGACAGCTAGTGGATTTGTTAGTGGAATCTGAAAAGACACAATAGCTGATAGGGGGAAACAGTTCTCTGAAAAACAAGCTTTAAATTTTCTGCTAGTTTCAACCTCATTAATCCTACGCGGCATGGTTTCGGTATGGACATTTGTTTCAGTATCTCTCTTGGTGCCTGAAAAGTAACTATCTCCTTGGTGCCTAAAAAGTAACTTATTTTGTAGGGCATTGATTTTAAAGAAAACTTTTGCATAAAGTTATTATTAGTATTACTTAGATCTCTATATTCTTGTTTTATTTGGCTTATGATCTATCAAGAATTGAAATACTGGTGTAAAAATCACAGAAAAATTTAATGTTTCTGTCAATTTCTTCTTCTATTCATAGGTCCTTTGTTTTATAAATATAATGGTAAATGCATATGGTACTCTGTGTTGTCACAAAATAAGTTCATTGTCCTACTTAATAAATTCTACCTTGAAGTCATTGTTGAAGTTAATAGTGTAAGTATATCTTTTTGTTTCATTAGTGTGGTGAGTCTTTATTGTTTTCACTTTTAGTTTTTTCTTTCAAGGCAATTACTGAGACGACTTAGGTTTGGCTTTTTAGTTTTTTGCTTTGTTTTCCTTGAGATTGAGAGTCATATCAATTTTGATGTATAGATTATATTCTCTTTGTGTTTATTGTCAAAACTGATTTGACTAGTCTTTCTTTTGAAAGGCTCATTTACTTTATCTTGTGACTTTAAGTTTAGTTTGTTTTCTATTGTTCTACTCTAAATTATGTGAATTTTGATTTTTGTATTTTTATATAACACCTTTTTTTTAATTGGGACATACATATCCTGTGTGGTATCCCTAGTTACCAGATATTAAGAATGAATTCTTGGTATTTATTTTGTTTTCGTTCCAGCTGTTTCTTAAAAAATTAGCTCTTTGTGGTACATAAGTGATAGACTTCTTGAATCCTTGCAATTCAAGTTTATTTTTCTAATTCCTTAATTTGTGATGGACTTGTCAGAATAGAATTTCCTGGTAAAAACTTATTTTTTTTGACTCTGCTGTAGAAATTACTTTATTGGCATATAGCAGTTACAGTTGTAGAAGAGAATTGTAGTTAATGTAATTTTTTTCTATCCCTCCCTTGGTTAATGTGATTCTCTCTGTGTGATTGTAGTTTTCACTTTTTAGTATTGGAGCTGCATAACTTCATAATATAGGTTTGGTGTGTAGTTAATATTTATTAAATAATCTTTTTAAGTGTTGAGACTTTCAATTGTGCGTATTTATGTTTTCCTTCATTTTAAGAAAGTTTTCCCTTTATATCTATGTAATTAAGACATTTTTTCTTTTGTCCTAGACTCTTCTTTTAACATACTAATTTTCCTGTTGTCCTCTCTCTAGTATTCACACTTTTGTCCTTCTCTACTGAATTCCATGTATTTTTCTCTAGTAAACCTTAAATATCACTGATTTTTCAATTCTTTAATAAAATATTTGATGCTACTGATTTATACTTTTAATTTAGTTTTCAGTTTTGTAATGTTATTGTCTTCCTTAAAATTGTTTTTATAATTTACCAGCTGCTTTGAAGGGGAGCAGAATCTGCCACCCCAAAAGATGCCTCTTTTGCATAAGAGTTGTTTTGAGCTCGTTGTTTTTAAAAAAACAAGGACACAGGAAAAGCTCTGAAAACCAAAAACAAGTTATCCTTTTGTAAGACTCATATACATTTATAAAGAATATCTGCATTCATAAGGGTGTCCCTTTCTTGGTTCCTAGAAGAGAAGGATAACTAAATTTCTAGAAACTCTTATCAGTGAAGAAGGCAAGGACTTAAATTTGCGCAACAACCATAGCTTTGTTTATATGGTGTTCCCGGTAACCTCCCATAACTGGCCTCCCTACCCCAATATCTTCTTTTGTCTTTAGCTTGAGATGTTATTTAAGGTGGTGGTGTGGGCTGTTTCAAGGAGTTAATCAGCTTTTACTGGTATCTCCCATGCATACAGGAGATACCATGTTATTAAACTTCTGTTTGTTTTTCTACTGTTAGTCTATCTTTTATTATGAGCAGGGGATGAGGTCTCAGCCAAAAGCCTAGAAGGGTAGAAGAAAAATTATTTTTTCTCCCATATACTTTCTGGTTTAATTATTAACTTATTAACTTGTCACTGTATTTTACGGAGTCCAGAAACATATAAGCAAAAATCTCCCTCTTTTTTTTTAAACTGGTGTTTCCTTTTTCTTACCTTGTTGATTTATTCATCTTTAAGTGTGTATATGGGGCAGTCATTTTAAGTTTACCTTATCCAACTGGATTCTACACAAATGTGGGTGGTGTTGATGTGAAAAATTTTTCCTATACCCTTCTAAGTTCTTTGCCTGGTAAATTGATAGAAAATAGAATAGCAGGGAAAACATTAGTTTAATTATGTACATACAGGAGCCCCATAAGAATCTGAGACCCCTAGGCAGTTAGGCAATTGAGGCTTATATGCCATCCTGAGCTAAGGAGAAGGTAGGGGTCTGAGACTTCAAAGAGACAATTCAAAGGAAAAGGGAAGAACAGTTGTTTGTTAAACAAATGTTTGCTATGCCATTCAGAGACAATGGGACATAGAAAGGAATTTGATCTCCTGGCCCTGCTGGAGCTTCCCCAACAGCTTACCACACCTAGCCCATATTCTTTGTGGTTATGTCTGGTGATAGTTCTCTTCCTGGACCAGGCCACCTATCTAAATTCTTTTAAGCAGTTGAGGGCAAAATAAAAGCTCTTGTTGAGTCTTTTGAGCCTTGATTAATTTTAGCTCAAAGTAATTAACATGCCAAAGTGGCACATTTTGGGGATGCTCATTCTGTACCCCTTCAGTGGTATTTGCTTGACTCCTTCCAGACGATGCAAACATTTTTAGGATTAGAATCTTTAAATTTGAGCTCAGAGATTAGAAGCTGTTCATTTATTTTCCATGCTTAGCTATTAAGTTTTTCAAGGTCATGGAGAAGAAGATTAGGTCCCCCTTAGCTTCCAACTGGGATCATTGTCTTCCTATATTTTCTGTCTGAATATTTTGCAAATTATGTGATGTAAAATTTTAAACCTAAAGGAACATTTAAAGAATTGTAATCCAAACTTCATATTCCCAACACCTAGATTCTAGTATAAATATTTTACTATATTTTTTAAATTATACATCTGTTTGTCTTTCCATCCATCTATACATGATTAGTCCATCTTATTTTTATGAATTTCAAATTGAATTTTAAATATTAGTATTCTTCCCTCTAAATACATCAACAGGTATATTATTAACTAAAGTGAAATTTGTTTGCCATGTTTTCTCTGTTGATGTGAAATTTGTTTTAATCTTAAATATGCATTTGTTAAGTTTTGACAAGTACATAAACCTTTGTAACTCAATCTTCTATTGAAACATAAAATATTACAAACTACGGTAAGTTCCCTCATGCCCCTTCTTAGAAAATCCTGGCCCTTACCCTTCCAGAAATAAACAGTGTTCTGATATTTTTCTCTGTGCATTAGTTTTGCCTGCTTTAAAATTTAATATAAGTAGAATCATGTATTATATATTATACCACTTATGAATTTAAGACAGAATATAATATGGTAAAGAGCATTGTAGGGAAAAGAAAATTTTCCTTTCTTTCTAAGTTCTTTGGCTGGTCCGATATTTAAATTGACATAAGATACATTCATAGGAGAACATTTAATTCATACATATGGGTTCTCATAGAAATATGAATATCGAAGAACTAACTAGAGTAGGCAGTTTTTGAATCTTTTAAACAAACCATAAATTTGTGAAGAATTGGGAAGGTAAAGGGGTTTGGGCTTAGGGTGGCAAATTAGTGAAGAAGTAACAAGGTTTGTTTATGTAACCATGGTGGCCTTGAATTTCCTATCTCTGGCCTTAAGGATGCCTTTACCCTCCAGGTGCAGGAAGGGTACCTTTTTCATGGGGAATTCATTGTCTGTTTTCAGTGGGATGGAGGAAGGTCAGAGTGTCCTTGCATTGGCTGTTTCTTAAGTAACTTTAATTCAAAATAATTAATATGCCAAAGTGGTATATTTTGGGGCAGACTCCCTGAAGCACATCAGTATACACTCTTTTGTATAAGGCTCCTTTCACTCAGCATAATAATTTTGAGATTTGTCCATATTGTTAAGTATATCACTAAATTGTTCATTTTTACTGCTAAGCCATATTCTGTTATAAGAATATACCATAGTTTGTGTATTCTCCAATTGATGAACACCTGGGGTGTTTATAGTCTTGGTTATTATGAATAAATCTGTGAACATTTTTTGTATCTCATTGTAAACATATGTTTTCATTTCTCTTATAAACTGAGAGGAAGGCTGTGTCATATGATAGATGTACGGTTAGTTTTTTAATATACTTCCAGATTTTTTTCTGAAATGCTTATACCATTTCACACCCCCACCAACAATGTATGTGAGTTATGGTTGCTCACAATGCCATTGATATTTGGTTTTGTCAGTTTTTTTTCATTTTAGCCATTCTCCTAGATATGTAATAGAATCTCATTTGGTAGTAGACATATATTTTTCAGAGAAAATTCATCTGTGGTATATAGGTGCAAGGTAGTGTTGTTTCCAGATTTCAGAAACCAGTACTGATCAGTCTGTGTTTTTAATGCAGTTTTCATTGTTGAAATGTGGTTAGGGAAGCCCTACAGGCCAAAACAGCCCCAGGCCCTCCAGTATTGAAGGTATCCAGCAGGGTCCTTCAGAACAAATTCTGCTAGATATTTTCAACGTAGAGTTTTGTGTCAGCTCCCAAAATCTTTTTTTTTTTTTAAATTGAAGTATGATTAACATACAATGTTTTATTAGTTTTAAGTATGGAACATATTGATTCAGCAATTCCATACTTTACTCAGTGCTAACCATTATAAATGTAGTCACCATTTGTCACCATACAACATTGTTACAGTATTACTTACTATATTCCCTATGCTGTATTTTTTATCTCCGTGACTTAATTGTTTTATAATTGGAAGTTTGTACCTCTTAATCCCTTTAATCTGTTCCACCCATTTCCCACCCATCTTTCCTCTGGCACCCAACAGTTTGTTCTCAGTTCTTAAAACCCTCTTTCAACTGGCACCAAAGCACATTGTATTTGGTGTAATTGCTTCCAATATGGTGATTGGAACCTCTTCTTATTTTAGTAATAAATGATGTTTTAGTCTCTATTTTTCGTTATTGTCACTAATTTGGAAAGGAAGCAAGAGTTGTACGTGGGCATTTACTCAATCATTTCCCTATCTTTTCATGGGAAATGTTTAAAAGGAAAAAAAGCAACAGGTTATATACAGTTTTTGAATTATGAAGCCAGATTGCAAAAAGGCTCATTAATTCCTAAATCCATTTTTATCATCATATTCTAGTAGTAAGAATGGGACTGTCTGCAATCCACTTTTCATCACTATATTAATGTGTTTGGGATGATTTTATTTTCATCTCTAATTGAAATTTTACCTCAAGCAGGGTTTTCCTATTGAAATTTGTAATAAGGAGTTTTTCCATGTTGTTGGTAGATTGTGTTTGAGGCTTTTTAATTTTATTTTTTTCAAACAGGAACAATCAGTTTCTAAACTGTGACATAACAAAAGCTCCCACCAATTCTAATGTACTAAATACAATTGAAGTAACTTGCTGGCCTGAGGGAAAAAAATAAATAAATAAATAAATGTGCATTCTGATATTAACTTTTCATTTTTCAAGGCAGAGATTAGAGTTTATGTCTAAAAGTTAATGTTCTATTACTAAAAATTCTGATATCTAGTCAGTTTTCTAATTTAAAAGGCCAACTAGTTGTCACTGCTTGTACTGAAAAACACGATCATTCAATAAACTTTTTCCTTTCTACTTCCATCCCTTTCTTCCTTCTGTCCTTCCTCCATCTCTCTGTCTCTCACACATTCTTTCTTCCTTTCTTTTTATTTCTCTCTCTCTCTCTCTTTCTGGCTCATTTCCACATGTAGGTCCTGGAAGAACTCTTAATGAATATTTGAAAATAACATCCTGATTAAAAAAAAAAAAAATCTAGTGGTGGATGTGCTGCCATATGGCAGGTGAAGGTACCCTGCGTATGACTTCTATGAACAGGTTCGAATATGCTGGTCCTTGTCAGCCTTGTGGTAGAGCAGCTGTTTAACCCATTCAAACTGGAAATATAAGAATACCAGCCAACTGAGAACACTTAAAGCTATTTGTTTGCAGCTTGTTATAGCAGAAGATGAGCCACCATCATTTGACTTTTGGCAAAGATTCAAAAGCAGGCAGGGGAGGGTAAACCTTTATAGAGGAAATAAGGGAAGGTTTCAGGTAGCCCTCCATGGTTGAATAGAGATAGTGGTCTGAATTCTTGCAAGTCTGACTAAAAGATAATAGTTGGTCTCCTGGGCTGGTTAGTATAGGTAAGAAATTGGCTTCTTGGGCAGGTTGCTGCAGGTTGTGGGCGAGAGCTCTGTTTTTATGTATGGTTTGGCCCTTGTCCATTTGTATTTTCAGTTCCTCAAAACTGAAGGTTGAAATCATTGTTTAATGGTTACAAAGTTTCAGTTTTACAAGACAAGAAGAGTTCTGGGTAGTGATGATTGTACAAAAATATGAATGTACTTGATAGCACTGAACTATGCACTTAAAATGGTTAAAATAGTGAATTGTATATTATGAGTATTTTATCACAATAAAATAATTGGAAAAAAAAGAAACTTCTGTATAGGAACACAATATGAATGGAACATTCCTGTCATTATGCAAATAGTACATAACTTTGAACAGAAAGTACAAATACCCCTCATCTCAAAAATTCCAGTGCTTATGTTTTTTGTTTTGTTTTTATTTTCTTAATAATTAATTTCTATTTTATTTTGATACCAGTATAGTTAAAATACAGCATTAAACTAGTTTCAGGTATACAATATAGTGATTCAACAAATCTATATACTACTCAGTGATCATCAAGATAAATGTACTATTGGTTCCCTTCACCTGTCTCCCCCTTCCCCCCACACACCTCCCCTCTGGTAATCATCAGTATGTTCTCTATAGTTAAGAATCTGTTTTTTTGGTTTGTCTCTTTTTTTTCCTTTGTTCATTTGTTTTGGTTCTTAAATTCCACATATGAGTGAAACCATATGGTGCTTGTCTTTCTCTGACTTACTTTGCTTAGCATTATACTCTCTAGATCCATCCATGTCCTTGCAGATGACAAAATTCCATTCTTTTTTATGGCTGAGTAATATTCCATTGTATATGCATACCACATCTTCTTCATCCATTCATCAGTCATGGACACTTGAGCTATTTCCATACTCTGGCTATTGTATATAGTTCTGCCGTAAACATTGTGGTGCATGTATCCCTTTGAATGAGTGTTTTTGTATTCTTTAGGTAAATACCTAGTAGAGCAATTGCTGGGTCATAGGATAGTTCTTTTAACTTTTTGAGGAACATCCATTCTGTTTTCCAGAGTGGCTGCACCAGTTGACATTCCCACCAACAGTGCTCAAGTGTTCCTTTTTCTCCACATCCTCACCAACACCTATTATTTCTCGTGTTGTTGATTTTAGCCATTCTGACGGGTGTGAGGTGATATCTCATTGTAGTTTTGATGTGCATTTCCATGATGATAAGTGATGTTGAGCATTTTGTCATCTGTCTTTTGGCCATCCAGATGTCTTCTTTGGAAAAATGTCTCTTCCTGTCTTCTGCCCAATTTTTTAAGTGGATTGTTCCTTTTATGGGTGTTGAGTTCTATAAGTTGTTTTTATATTTTGAATACTAACCCTTGATTGGATATGTCATTTGCAAATATCTTCTCCTACTTAGTAGGTTCCCTTTTAGTTTTGTTGAGTGTTTCCTTTGCTGTGCAGAAGCTTTTTATTTTGAAGTAGTCACAGTAGTTTATTTTTATCTTATTTGTGTGTGTGTTCCTTGACTGGCTTTTACAGAAATGTTCATTTTTACTGCTTTTGTGCTTCCTGTCTTTATACTTTCACTTTTGGACTCTACTTTCCACTCAAAGAGCCCCCTTCAGTATTTCTTTTTTTTTTTTTTTTTTTTAAGATTTTATTTATTTATTTGACAGAGATAGAGGCAGCCAGCGAGAGAGGGAACACAAGCAGGGGGAGTGGGAGAGGAAGAAGCAGGCTCATAGAGGAGGAGCCTGATGTGGGGCCCGATCCCGGAACGCCGGGATCACGCCCTGAGCTGAAGGCAGATACTTTAACCGCTGTGCCACCCAGGCGCCCCCCCCTTCAGTATTTCTTGCAGAGCTCGTTTAGTGGTCACGAACTCCTTTAGTTTTTGTTTTTGTCTGGGAAACTCTTTATCTCTCCTATTCTGCCTTACTGGATAGTTTTCTTGGATGCAGATTTTTCTTATTCAGCGCATTTGATATATCATGCCACTCCCTTCTAGCTTGCCAGGTTTCTATTAAAAATCTCCTGCTACCCTTATGGGTTTTCCCCTGTGAGTTAATGACTTCTTTTTTCTTGTTGCTTTTAAGATTTTTTCTTTATCACTATATTTTGCAAATTTAATTGCAATATATCTTCGTTTTGGCCTGTTTTGTTGATTTTCATGGGAGTTCTTTGTGCCTCCAGGATCCGGATGTCTGTTTCCTTCCCCAGATTAGGGAAATTTTCAGATATTATTTCTTCAAATAAATTTTCTGCTCCCTTTTCTCTCTCTTCTTCTAGGACTCCTATAATATCAGCGTTATTATGTTTGCTGAAGTTACTGAGTTCCCTTAGTCTATTCTCATGTTGCATAATTCTTTCTCTCTTTTATTCAACTCAATTGCTTTCCATTACTTCGTCTTCAAGGTCATTAATTTGTTTCTCTGCTTTTTCTAGCCTGCTGTTCATTGCATCAAGTGTGTTTCTACTCTTTATTGCACTCTTTATTTCTGATTCTTTTTTAACGCTTTTATCTCTGTGATAAGGGCCTCACTGATGCCTTCTATTCTTTTCTCAAGCTCAGTGAGTATCCTTATGATTGTTGCTTTAAATTATCCATCAGGCATGTTATTTATATCTGTTTCACTTAGATCTCTGGCCATGGACTTATCTTGTTCTTTCACTTGGAATAAATTCCTCTGTCTTCACATTTTTGTCTCTTTCTGCCTTCTCTGTGTTAGAAAAGCCAATTATGTCTCCTGCTCCTGAACGAAATGACCTTAGGGAGTGTGTCCATTGTGTGCTGCATTTGCTCTGCTGTTGTTTTCTTGCTGCTTTGTCTTTCAGGCCAGTCATCTGCAGAGCCTCTCCTTGCCTGCTGTTGGCAGTATTTGGTCCCTGGCCTCAATGTGCCAAGTTTTAGCTAGGTGTTCTCTGGTCTGCTTGTGAAATGAGACCTGTCACTATGTCCAACAGAATTGAAGCCTGGCCATACTCTCTGTTTGGGAGACATGGTTTGGTCAGGGGATTGTGCTGGTATTCTGGGGGAGGGTCCTGACATACAGGGACTGAGGCAAATGTGTCTGAGAAGGGCAGTTCCACTGGAGCACAAAGGGGTTGGGGCTTGGTGTAAGCAAGTTAGGCAGCCAGTATTGGCACCCGTGCTGTTTCCTGTAGGTGGCTCTGTGTTTGTGATGAGGGGTGGGTGAGGGAAATGGCACTGGCCAGCTCCTTTGTTCCCAGAGAGGTGTTTGCATGGATGCTGCCTCTCAGGGACATGCTCTAAGAGTGAATAATCTTCCCACTGTGTGCCCTAGGCACTCTACAGTTCATTCTTCTAGGCTGTATGCTTCCAGGTTGTTTGCCTGCCTTCTGTCCGAAAGCAGGGCAGTACCCTCCAGGCTGTATCCCAGCCAAATCAGCTAACCTTTAAAACTCCAGACTTTAAGCCTCACTGGTTGCAGGAACTCACAAAACTCAGCTCATCTCATTTTCCAAGTCAGTGGCTTTGGGGAAACATTCTCCTTGTGCATTCCCCTGTGTGTTCCTCTCTCACCCTTCTCAATAACCATAGCTCCCTCCCCGTCCTCAGCAGCCGTGATACATTTCTCCCCTAAACCACATCTCCGTGCTTCCTACTATCTTCAGTGTGGCCTCTTCCCTCCCTTTAGTTGAGCTTGTTCTGTCAGTCTTCAGGTTGATTTCTGGAGTACTTAGGATGATCTGATAGTTATATAGTTGTGTATGAGATAAGGTAGGGTCCTATTCCATCACCATGTTCCTCAGCTGGGTCTGTTTGTTTTTTATTTTAATTGCAGTATAGTTAATATACAGTGTTATATTACTTTCAGGTGTTCAACATAGTGATTCAACACTTCCCTACAATACCCAGTGTTTATCACAAGTGCACTCCTTAATCCACATCACCTATTATTTCCCCCAACACCTTACCCACCTCCCCCTCTGGTAACCATTAGTTTTTTTTTTCTATAGTAAAGAGTCTCTTTCTTGGTTTATCTCTCTCTCTCTTTTTTTCTTTGCTTGTCTTGTTTCTTAAATTCTACCTATTGAAATGGCTTAACAACATAAAGTTGAACAAAAATCAAAATGGCTGCACTAATGGTTCGACAAAGCTTGGTTTTAAAGTAACCTTTTTCTCCTCTTCTGCAAACCTGTCCTCTTCCTTTCTTAGCCTTTTGTTTCAGGAACTGGGTACCACCCTGAAAATGACTAATGAGGCTGGCAGCAAATACATAATTCTTATCAAAACTGGCTAGATCCCATATTTCTGTATAAAACACCCCAACCCCTTCCTGTGGGGGTGGGGGTGGGGCTTGCAGTTTTTGAAAGCCATAGCCTGCTGCAGCCTCCTTTGCCCAGCAAAGCAATAAAGCTATTGCTCCTCTTTAATCCAACCTCTGTCTTTGTGTTAGGTTTTGGCTCTGAAGCACAGAGGTGGGTTTTCGACAATATGAATGAAATCATATAGTATTTGTCTTTCTCTGACTTACTTTTTTCACTTAGCGTTACATTCTCTAGCTCCATCCATGTTGTTGCAAAATGGCAAGATTTCATTACTAGATTATTTTTTGAATGTGCAAGCATTGTATTTTAATTATCCCTATTTGAAGGTTAAAAAAGTCACTTCATTATATGTTACATTTCTCAAAGGATTCCCCAGGTTTTATCAAATTTATGTTTCAGAGTTACTTCAGGCATATTAGCAGATGCGTTGTCAATCTACCTCGCTTGTGCTTTGAATCTTGCTACAGTATTGAAGTGAATAGCATGCTGTCACTTACCAAGCAGATGGTGCAGAGGTCTAGAGGCCCATGGTCTGGTTCTTCCTGGTACCTAGACCCTTGCATTAGGCTTGCCAGCCAGGGGAAATAAAAGAGTCCAAGTTTGTGTTGAATTTCACCGGTTAAACATTTATAGGATCAAAGTAGCAAAATACTTATGATTTTAGGAATATAATCATTATTAAAAATTGGATAGTCGCTTGAAGATATTTTCTCAAGTCTTTTCACTTTGCATTCATATTGTGGAAGATAAAGATCACTGCCATATCTGGCAATGCTGACTATTCCTGTGCCATCTGCCAGAGTCTTGTTCAAAGCTCAAATATCTGGAGTCTCTTGGGTAAAAGCCAGTCATTGTTATACACATAACCCAGAAGACATTTGAATGTTGCTTTGTTTTTAAGAACTTAAATATGCCTCATGTATGAATTTGTATGTTTTGGGTGTTGTCAGTGAATGTAAAGGGACACCAAGTTGCAGAAATAGGAAACTATTCCTAGAAGTTTTATTGTCAAGCTGTAAAAAAATGCTTCAGAGTAGCCCTTGAGCTCTTTCATGTATGCTTTTCTGATAATCCTGGTGTTCCCTAGAGTTCCAGTGGACTGTATATAAATATTACTTTTCTTTACAGAGAGCATTGATAAACTTTTCCAAGTCTTTGGAAGGAGTACTCAGAATGGGAGGTGATCCAATCTGTTTGTGATTGCAAGATAATGGGTCCAAAGAGATGACTCTTTGTTCATTAGCTGTTCCTCACCATCTAATTTCTTATACCGAAACATAAGTACTACTGTGGAGAACAGTTTGGAGGCTCCTCAAAAAATTAAAAATAGAATTACCATATGATCAATAAGTCAGTCAAAGACAAATACCATATGATTTCACTCATATGTGGAATTTAAGAAACAAAACAAACGAGCAAAGGGAAAAAAGAGAGAGAGGCAAACCAAGAAACAGACTCTTAACTGTAGAGAACAAACTGCTGGTTGCCAGAGGGGAGGGGGTGGCGGGATGGGTGAAACAGGTGTTAAGGATTAAGGAGGGCATGTGTGATGAGCACCCAGTGATGTATGGAAGTGCTGAATCACTGTAGTGTACACCTAATACTGATTGTACACTGTATGTTAACTAACTAGAACTTAAATAAAAGCTTTTTAAAAAAAGAAAAAGAATAAAAATGGAGTAATTGCTTAAATAAGAATTTATATATAAAATTTAATCTTTTTGAATCCTTTTATTTAATAGTCTGATTTTGCTTTCTCACATATTATCACTAGAAAAGCTGTCTGATATGCATACTGTACTGGTGCTATGCAAGTCTTCAGACAAAGAATGTCTAAGTTGAAGAGTCTACACAGTAGGAATAAAAAAAAATGATTGTACATTTCCATCTGTTATTTAGTGCTGGGTTAGGATATGAAGATTTTTTTTCTATAGAAAATGAATATCCAAGGCCATTGTACCCACAGACTTCAGGGTGTGAGGCATCATGAAGATACAGAAATTCTCCGGACATTAACGCCCACCTCCTGAAAGAATTCCACCTAAAAGCAGACATACTAGTGTTAAAGAAGGAGAATAATGAGTAATTTGAAACTAGGACCTCTCAGAGCTGGTGTAGGGGCAGAAAAGTTGTCTCCCTCTTCCTTTCTAGGTTCTTTGGAAGATCAAATAATTAAATTCACATAAGACAAATGTATAGGAGAAAAACAAAAATTTAGTAACATGTATACCTCCTGTATACCTGGGAGAAAGCCAAGAAAACTGAATAACTCTTTGAAATGGCTAAAGCCATCATCTTTTTTTTTTTTTAAGATTTATTTATTTATTTATTCGACAGAGATAGAGACAGCCAGCGAGAGAGGGAACACAAGCAGGGGGAGTGGGAGAGGAAGAAGCAGGCTCACAGCGGAGGAGCCTGATGTGGGGCTCGATACCATAACGCCGGGATCACGCCCTGAGCCGAAGGCAGACGCTTAACCGCTGTGCCACCCAGGCGCCCCTAAAGCCATCATCTTAAATACCATCTTCATACAAGACAATGGATGTTGGGGTTCAGAGTCAGTTATGGGAGGTTATCAGGAGAAGCACAGTAAATGAGGGTAGGGTTGTTATGCAGATTTAAGTTATTGTTCTATGTTCTCTGTTCATGTTTCTAGACATTTAGAGTTATCCTTCTTTTCTTGGTACAGTAATGGAGATTTCCCTTATAAATGTAAATGTCTCTTACAAAAGGGAAACTTCTAATCAGTTTTCAGAGCTTTTCCTGTGTCTCTTGTTTCTTTAAAATGATCAGTATGCCAAAGAAGCATATCTTGGGTGGCAAAATGTGCTCTTCTTCACTGTCCTAGGTGTGGGTGAACTTGATCTCTTGGGAAGAATCGACTGGGCTTACAGAGGTTGCACCCACATGCTTCAAAGCATAATGAATTGCAGCAGTGTTTTGGATGAGTCGAGGGTGATAAAGAAGATATATAAAACTATAAAGAAAATATAAGTTGAGACATTCAGAAATGACCTAAGAAGTATAGAGATGAGGAAGTCTACTCTACCAGTATCTGCAGAGGTAGAGGCATTTAAACCAGAAAACTGACTTGACATTCATATTCGACCACCAGACCAAGACATCTTCAGTTACAATGAATGGATAGACATAATTAATACTTTCAGTTCTCTCCCTGAGTTCAGAGAGGAAAATTGTCTCTGAAAACTGAGAAACTGGGATTTTATTCAAGTTTAAGGAGAGTACCTCTGCAGCTGAGTCAGAAGAAGGAGGGGCAGTTTTGTAGTTACCTTAGCACCACCATTGTTCCCATAGTTCTCAAACAGGTGTGCGCAGAGTGACATATATATACTGTTCTACAACTCTGTTAATGGTGGCAGTCAGACAAGTTTAGATTGTTAAAGGAGATTCACAGGACACAAAATAACAAGGTTTACAAATCTACCATTTATTGCCAGGAAAGGATATAATAAGTCAGATCTTTAGAGTCAGGATATGCAGCACAGCCACAGGCTACCTCACAGCAAGGGATTGGAAAGTTTGTTAAGCATGCTCCTATCACCTTCCCTAATGGTCCTGCTGTATCACTTGGATCAGGAATCGCCAACATTTGCATGGAGCCAGGGATCCCAAGATGGGGTCTCGGCCAGACCTTCTTACACCTTTCTGGTCATATTGCTCTGTGACCAGCCCCAATAACATAGCCCTTGTGCAAACCATCAGTAATGCTGCTGTTATCAGGTGTGAACCATCAATCAGGTGCAAACCATCAATTTAACTTAATAAGCAGTGCTGACAAGGTGGCCCAAAACATGCTGAAACTTGCCTTGGACCCATGGTTACAAAACAGTACTGTTAATCATTACACTTCATTGACCATGGGTCATTACCGTGCAGATACATCTCATACTCCAGCAAAACATCTCGGGCAATTCCAGACCTGCTGAAATTAACCCTTAAAGTACAATAATCAAAAGCTCTTTCTGTGTTTTTAATCCATTTTTTGATTCCCCCTTGGTGTCTATTAATACTATGCTTCTCATACTACTACTTAGTCCTCCATGCTACTGGGTTTTTAGGGCAGCCCCTTGTGCCTCCACCAGCTCATGCTATCATTGTGGTAACTGTTGTCGGGCAAGGGTCCATTGCCCAATATACAACAAACCAAACTCTGACACCAGTTTAGTGGGAGACAAAAAGGGTTTTATTGCTGGGTACCAAGCAAAGAGGTGGGAGAAAATTTCTCAAATCTGCTTTCCCAGAGGATTGGGGTTGGGTATATTTAAGAATAAGGTGTTACAGGGTATGTAGGTGGAGTGGAATATACTGATTGGATATAGGGAAAAAAAGAAGTGTCATCCTTTCCAAGCACACACATTCAGGAATCCTGTTTCTTTGTGGGACCTATGTTCATTAAATGATGACATACACATGATGAGAGGGGGAGATCTTGGGGCGTGTCATCTCAGGGTTCCTTTTGTTAGCTCTTGTCCCTTCTGTGCAACTGCAAGAATTCTTCCAGGTTTTCTTCTGTCTCAGCTAGCCTTACAGGTGTTCTGTCAACTTCTGCAGAACAAGATCTTAAATCAGCTTAATCAGAGTTTCCTCAGGGTACAGTGGTCAAACATTCGTCTACTCAATGTGTTGGTTTCAATATTGTGATTCTTAAGAAATATTTACTTGGCCTTAGAACCAGTTCCTGGCACAGGGCTCCTAAAACTCTTGGAATTTCCCATGATAAGAGCAATAAAGGTCTTTAGCAATGTTAATGAGGTAACTTTGGGAAAGCTTTTATGTAACCAAAGGCTAGGAGCTGGTTGGCAAAAGAACTCATCATGTGATTAGAGGGCTGGAACCTCCAGTACCCACACTCCACCCCCAAACTCCTCTAGGGAGGGGAGAGGAGCTGGAGGTTGAATCAATCACCATGGCCAATGAATTCATCAGTCATGGCTAGGTAACGAAGCTCCCATAAAAACCCAAAAGGGCAGGTTTCAGAGAACTTCAGGGTTGATGAATACATGGGAGAGTGGTGCACTGAAGAGGGCGTGAAGGCTCTGCCCTCTTTCTCTGTATGTTGCCCTTTGCACCTTCTCCATCTGGCTCTTCCTGACTTATATCCTTTTGTAATAAATCAGTGATAAAGCAAGTAAAATGTTTCTTTGAGTTCTGTGAGCTGCTCTAGCAAATTGGTCAAACCTGAGGAGGGGTGCTTGGGAACTTCCGATTTATGACCAGTTGGTGATGATAATCTGTGCTTCAGACTGGCATCTGAAGGGAGTGGGGGAAGTGGGGGAGTCGGGCTTGTAGCATTGAGTCCTCAACCTGTGGAATCTGATGCTAATCTCCAGGTGGATAGTGTTACAGGATTTCTTTTCCTTCAGTGCCTGTGGTTCTTGGTCATGCCACTTCAAAGAACGAAGAGATAGACCAGACAAAGAATGGTGGGCAGCAAAGGAAAGTTTATTGAGCCATACAGTACAAAGATCCCAAAGAGGGAGGGGACCCGAGAGGGTTGCCACTGGAGTTTCTAAGTTTAGGGGTTTTTTGGGGCTTGTTGGCTGGCTGTTTTAATCTGATTAACCCTCCCTGAGCCTGTCACCCAATCAGGTTGTTGTCCATTCAGGTGGAAAAGGGTGGAGGACTCCTTCCAGGGTGGTATAAAATCCTTTTAAGGGTGGTTTCCTCTTGGGGGGGGGGGGTTGTCCCTGCCTGCCTTTCTTTCAAATATCCTTCATTAATAGTATCAGGATTGAGTTGAATTGTAGGACACCCAGCTGTTGTCTGGAGATTTACTTGGTGCTGTGTGGGAAACACCCCTGTCCACACATTAGCAATTGAGTCTCAGAACAACTTGAATAATACTATCATATTATTTTTTCATTTGTTTATTTTTCAAATGTTCCTAAATAGTACACCAACTTAGTAAACTGTTTTTCAATATTATTTTCTATATAGGCAAATGTATAAAGATAATTTCCTAGTTTCTCTTGAATTATTATCATCATCATCATTCTTGGTTGGGCTTTCTGTTTACTGGGTTTGTTCTTACTTTGTTTACTTACATAGTTTACTGAAAAAAGCATGAGAAAAAAAATAGTATGAGTTATTATATGTCTAAAATATCTTTGTTCTCTTTTCATCCTTGATGGATGGTTTGGCTGAAAGTAGTTTGAAATAACTGTCCCTCAGACTTTTTGTTTCATTTTCTTCTAGTTTCCTTTGCTGCTGTTGAGAAGTTCATGGTTGTTCTGTAGGAAAATTTTCCTTTCTTTTTGCTTAAAAGCATTTTGAATATTTTCTATAAGCCATAATCATTTCTCTTACCCAATTATTTTGGTTATTACCTCCAAAGCAATGTTAATTAATAGTACTGAGAATGGACACCTTTTTTCTCCTGCATAACTCATGGTGGAATGCTTTTAGGTGTCCTCATTAATCACATTAATCATAAAATAACCTTTGTCCTCACACAAAATCTTTCCTCTTTCACTGTTGATGCATTAGAATTGATGATCCTCTTTATTGTGGTTAATTTCTACATCCATGCTTTGACTTCTGTCTGCTCTCCTTTTTCTATAAGATTGCTCTCTTTACTCACTTTGTTCAGCATTTGGGTTTTTACCCTTTTCCTCTACCAACCAGTAGGGTTTTTAAACATTTGAGTTTCTCATATTATTAAAAAATAATAGAAGTTCTTTGTTCTCATGGTGTTTTATATCTCTATTGAACAACTTAGATACATTTGTAGTCTCTGCTTCAAAATATCCATTTATTTTCAATCAACTACATTCTAGTTTCTATTTACACTACTGCCTCTACTCTTGTCAATGATATCAGCAGCCATCTTGTTGATAAAACCAGTGGATTTTTCAGACCTTATTTGGTAAAACACAAGTATTCAAAAATGTTGATCACTTATTTGTCCTTTAAAAAACAGAGATGGTGGACAACCATCTCTGGACAGTTCCATTGTTCCCAGAAATTCAGTGGTTATCTGGCATATAGCTAACATATAAAGCAGCATTTCCAAATGTTTGCCTCCTGCCTAGGGCATTCCCTTCATCTTCAGATGCAAGAAGCCAACAGCCTTATAGATATTTCCGCTTGAATTTCTAATAGGAACCTCACACCAATCATATCCAGGTGATAGGGTTATCTTTACCACCAGAACTGCTCCTTGTGAAATATCTGTACTTTGTTGAATAATGTAGTTACCCTAACAATAAAATTAAACCTTTTTCTTAACTATTTTTTCCACTTCATGCCCAGTTTCCAATAAATCATCTAATCTATTGATTATATATTTTAAATGTCTTTATAAATGTGTCATAAGAAACTAACATTCTTCCCATTGGTGGACTTGTCATGACCAAATTCAGACTGGGATTTTAGTCTCTTGAAAACTTTACTCATGTCTGGCTTAGGCTGGTCTCCTGTTTTCTTAAGTACCACAAACATTTATACTTAATTACATTTATTGCATTGTATGTCAAATATCGATTTATTGTTTATATTTTGCACTAGATTATAAGCTTTGTAAATATCTCAGTTTTTCTTGCTAGTCATTGAAAAACTAGCAGCTAGCAAATGGTAGGTTTAGTGGGCTCAGTAAACATACCTCAAATTAATTAATTAAAAAAAACATCTGTGATGATTTATTATGTGTTGTCATTGCCAATGATTGTCTCATAGTCCAAAAGAGACAAAATATATTAATTATATTTCCTTAAGAAAAATGTTGCCTGACAAATCAAACCCGAAATATGAAGAGGAGGAATTTTAATATTACTGTGAACCCTATTGGCCAATATATCTTTAAAAGTTATTTTTGTGTAAGCATGAGTCCATACAAAATTTTAATTATTTTACACAAATTTAATAATAGTGTGGTCTTTTTGACCAGAGCTATTACTGAGAATTAAAGAAAAGCACACTCACGTCAATTTTGTCAAATTGAGTTTCATTATATATAAAATTGGACGTGAAGAAACACAAAATCATTCCAAAGGTGCCATCTTTAGAAAGAGACAATTACAGGTTGCCGTTATTGAAGTTTGTGTGCTCCTTATATTTATTTGTTTATTTAGTTATTCATGTTTCAGAGTATGCATGTATGTGTAGATTACATTGATGTCCTCATCCTTCACTTCTGCCTGTATCCACGTACTTGGCCATATTATTTGTGGCCTCCTCGCTCTTATCTTGCTTTGGCCAATGGGGTGTTAGCATATGTAATGTAAACAAAGACTTGAAATGAGCTTGCACATTAGGTTCTACAGTCTCTTGTGCCTCTGTCATTACCATGAAAACATTCCTGACGTAGTCTAATGGACGATGAAATACATTTGGGCACAGCCAAATCACCCGAGTCACCCCAGACAAAGCCAGCCTAGATCAGTTGGCCAGATCACCTCAGAACATGTGAGTGAGCCCAGTTAAGATAGGCAGAAGTGCTGAGCTGACATTCATGGGAGCATATGAGTAATAAATGCTTACTGTCGTATGCCACTGAGGTTTGTAGTTGTTTGTTATGCAGTAAAAGATAACTGGTACGTTGCAATCCTTTCTGTATTTGGAGTTCATTCAAGGTAGTTTCTGAAGAAACATGGAAAAATTACTTTCATGTAGGTAGCAAACTTGAAATCAGTTTCTTTAAAAAATTCAACAAAGTATTAAGAATATTCTGACCTTGTCAATAAACCATAAAGAAACAGAAATTCAAGGAGTATTTAATAGTACAGAATTTCTCTTTGAATGTTTGAACATCCCTCCTTCATGACTTCAGCTCTAAAGCAGGAGTCAAATGGCAGAGTCAGTATTACCCGTAAAACGTTTCCTCTTCCTGCATCCAGTTGAGTTCATTTACTTGTCTCCCTTACAGTTTGGCTAGAGTTGTGTTCTTAAGTTTTTACCAGTAATGGCATGAGAGAAATGTGTTGTTTATGCTTCAAGGCAATAAGGATGGATATGGATTCTTCATGTTCACCGTCTCTCCCTCATGTATAGCTAAAAGCGAATAAGTTTTCGTAGTAAGGTTTTGCCAAAAAGAAATCCAGATCCGCACTGTACTTTTGAGGGAACGTCACTGAGCAGAGCCCCTGGAACTGAATTAGACTGGCATGAGCAAGAAATAAACTTTGGTCTACGTGTGTATTATGGCAGCTAACAATAGTTATCCTAAATAATACAAGGTTACGTTCTTAAAATCCTTTAAATACTGCACGGGTGAATATTCTAGATATAATATTGTATTCATTATCTATTGCTGCATAACGTATTTACCCCAAAACTTAGTAACTGCAAACAACACTATCGATTATTTAACAGTTTCTGTGAGTCAAGAATTCAGGCATGGCTTAAGTGGGTCATTTTGGCTGAGGATCTCTTCTGAGGTTGCATTCATGAGGTTGATTGGGGCTGCAGTCATTTGAAGTGGAAGACCCACTTCCATCCTCATGTGCTTGTCGGCAAACTTCATTTCCTTGCCGTGTGTGTCTCTCTGTAGTCTTCTATGAGTATCCTCACGACAAAGCAGCTGGATTTCCCTGTAGCAAATGATTCAGGAAAGAGAATGCCATAGTATTTTATAATTTAATATCTGAAGTGATACACCATTACTTCTGTTGTATCCTGTTGATCACACAAGTCAACTCTGATATGCTGTGAGCATGAATACCAGGAGAAGAGATCACTGGGGAAGAGCTGAGAGTCAAGCTACCACAAATAGAATAGAGAATGAAGAAGCCTGAGATAAACTGAAGAGTACATGCCCTGCTAGAATAATTCTAGTTATGCTTTTTACAACACTGTATCGGTCAAAAAAGCACGTCTGCTAGGCTGATTACAACTGGAAACAAGTTCTCATTTAAAAACACTGTATGGATCAGGGGGAAAGATTGTAACAAGACATTCAGGTGAAAGAGAAAATGGTATACTATTGGAATACGTGTTATTTTCAGATTGTATCAGGAGAAAATGTCCTTTTGTGTATCTAATTTGAAATGGTAAGGTCTTCTTTTATTTCAGTTAGTGTTGAGGGGCAGGTGGTATAATTGTCTCTTTTGAGCTAGAGTACTTAGTAGCTATCATTATATACACATTAAGATAATGTAAAAATGTAATTTGCATAAAGTGTCATCATAATAATCTTTAAGTCATTTTGCCCAGTGTAAAGAGGACCCTAAAGAAAGCCATCTGGCTAAATTTTAATCCTCAGTACTTGTTGTTCAAAAAAAACCCCATAGAAATTGTGGTCGTACCTTGATTCTCATGAATATAGCTCTCCTTTCTTAATGTTTCTTTTTGCCATATATTCAATATTTGCAAAAAAATGTAGGAGTTGGAGGAACATAACTATAAAAATAATTCCCATGTAGGTGGCTCATGAATTGAGGGAAAAAAGAGGTGGATTGAATACTAAGGAATGTAAAAGGAAAATTCTGCATGTAATATAGTTTCTGGAACTTGGAAAAAATAGAGGTGTATTTCTATCATAGATTAAGTTAATGGTATCAAGTAATGGCATCTGTAATTGATAGTGGCAGAAGGAAAAATTCAGAATCTGAGAAGGGCAAGAAAATTAGATAATACATTTTGCTCTATTTGAAATGACACAATTTTTTTTTCAGTTTACAGATAAATCCCACAGCCTTGTTACTATGGATATATGTGTGTTTGTGTGTATGATCTTTAATCACACAGTTAACACAAAAATGTATACATGCTTATCTTTCTGTTGTGACAGTTAATTGTCATGTTTTATAGAACAATTACCAAACCTCTGTATTGGAAAAATTCACGTGGCAGTTGAAGAAAATGAATTATAGCCTATATTGATATTCCCCTAAGGGAGTTCTGTTAAAAAGGAAATGACCATTGAAGAGGTCCAGATTAAGAAAAAAATAGTAAATCATAAAAATGGCAGCATCATGGTTTTTATTTATTAATTATGAATAGCTACTTCAAATTTCTATAATGACACCTTGTCTATCAATAATGACAGAAGAGCTAGTCAATAAGAGAAATCATAAGGTATCTAAAATATACCTGTTTATGTGCAAATCTAAGTAGATTGTTTTAGAAAGCAATATGGAGTATTGATTTTATGCTCTGTAACCATATGATGTTGATTGCACTTTCAGTTTTTCATAGCAATTTGTGGGTCATCATTAAGGTATGGTAATTGGGCATAGTAGTGATCTTGTATTTGACCTAGACCTGCTGCTCCTATTTTTAGTTGTGCGATATCTGGTGATCTGATGCTCAAGTCATCAATTGTGAAATGAAGGTAATAATGCCTGCTTCAAAGGACATTTGTGAGGATTAAATGAGCAACATGTTTACAAATAATTTGGAATCTGAAAGGCACTACAGAAGTGTTGGTTGACACTCATCTCCATCCTGTGCTGGAATGCAGTTTCTCCTTTTTTATGTATTATTCTCCTTTTCTACCATCTTCTACCATTGTTTCTGTTCCTGCTGTCCTGTCGTAGTGCAGGTCTCTAAAAAGTTCCTGCACTTACAGCCTACTTATAGCCTGCTATTTCTGATATGCTGGGCACTAAAAATCAAAATAGGAACAAAAAACAAACTACCTGAGTAGCTTGTCAAAATTTTTGCATTAAATAAGACTGTAATTTCAAGGCTCTGGTATCAAATAGGAAGCAGTAGTAATGCAGTAAAGTGGTAGCCTTATTTGGAATGATCTGGATCATCTGCTAGTTATTTACCTCCTGGTTCCTGGTTGACTTACAGAAAGATGAAATCCAAGAAGTGAAACTTGAATAAATGAAATGTTATAGTGTTGTGAGTATTTGAACGTAACGTATGAATATATAAATGTTATTTATAGATAAAGTAACACAGCTGTTCCCTAGTTAATAACATGTCCACATGGAGTTTGCTTACTTTTTCTCAAATCAAATGCCTTATATTGAGTCATTCTCCTATCTGAATGATCTCAAGAAAAATAAAACAAAATTTTATTTCTTGCATACTTTCCGTGCACTGTCACACTAAAGTCACAGCATAATGTTAGTGTCATTAAGCACAAGCTGATATTCAGCCAGGTAAATAGTATAATATAGGTATTTTTTAAAATTCCTTCCACTGTTTCCTGTAGCTTCTGTGCATACCAGTATTGGATGTTGTAATTGTCCTGTCCCATGTAGGCTGATTTTCTTCAGAGTCTCCCACATGCCTCTGGAGCACAAATCATATCCTTGTTCTCCTTGTATTACAAATAGACAGCATAAGACTGATATTTAGTCATTCTCAATAAACGTTTTTTGAATGGTTGGATAAAATATGGCAGCAAAGAGGAGGGATGACTAATACAGCCAAAGGTAGTCAGAGAAAAATTCATTTACATATTAACATTTAATCTCTCTCTCACTCTCTCTCTCTCTACACACACACACACACACACACCCTCTCTCTTTTTGATTTTCTGTTTTTCGGAATCGCTTTTCCTTTTCTTCAAATCCATGTAGGTATAATTTGCACATCATTGATGACACCTGTTGTAAGTGTTCAATTCAATGAGTTTTAGTAACTCTCTGCAGTTATTGATCTATTGCTTCAATCCAGAACACTGCACACCATAAGGTCTCCATATTCCCATGTGCAGTCTGTCCCCACTCCCACTCCCAACCCCATGCAACTACTCATCCACTCTCTGTATCTATAGTTGTGTTTTTCTGAAAATTTCATACAAATTGAAAATATAAACTATGGTCCTTACTGTCTGGCTTCTGTCACTTAGCAGAGTGTTTTTAAGCTTCATCCATGCTTGTAGCATGTATTGGCACTTGTTCTTTTTTTGCTCAGATGTGTTCCATTGCATGGATATACTATGTTTTGTTCATCCATTCATCTAGGTTTTACGGACCTACTCTTTTTTGGGAGTTTAATCTTTCTTTGAGCTCTGCCAGTTTTAGGATAATTCCTGAGCCTGGCTGCCCTCCAGCTACGGGAGAGAGAACCTTTTTATAAACTTCCCAGGAGGCTTTCTGGGTTTTGCACTTGGCTTTTAATTGTCAATTAATCACTGTAAGCCTTAAACAACAACAACAACAACAACAACAACAACAACAACAACAACAAACTATTCCCCAAGTGTCAATTATGTTTAACAGTATCTATTTCCATTGTCTTTATAGAGACTGTTTCCTTCATTTTTCTCAAATGCCTGGTATATCACCACACCTACTAGTTTATTTCCTTTTACTAGAATACCACCCCAGTTAACCACAGGAAAAATTATAAAAATTTTACTGTTACCTGTTTCAGGGAATATGTGTGTGCTCTACCCACCATTAGTGATGGAATCCTCATTACTAGCTGATAGTTGAAAATCCTCAATATCTGACTACTTCTGGCCCAACTATCAAAGGTGGGGTTCCCCAGAAAGCAAACTCAAAGATAAAGATGAATGTGCACAGATTTTATTAGGGAGTGCTCTTGGCATCAACATCAGTCAGAAGGAAGAGGAGGAAGCAGGATCTGACAGAAAGGGGAGGTCAGGTTGTGATGCAGTGTCCGTGAAAGCTTCATACAGCAGAATGGAGAGCTCTGAAGCTGGCATGGCCCTACAAAGTTGTGCAGAGTTGGGGCAAGGGAAGCAGGCCTTTGTATCCTTTCCCCACATTGATCAGTAACAGTGACTTTGAGCAAGCTAACTCCTTCAATGGAGCCACTTCTTGAGGAGAGCTGGTAGATTATGGCTTGCTGCTGCTGCTGCTGCTGCTGCTGCTTCTTCTTCTTCTTCTTCTTCTACTTCTTATTTTTATTTTTTTTAAGATTTTATTTATTTATTTGAGAGAAAGAGAAAGAATGAGCAGGGAGAAGGGCAGAGGAAGAGGGGCAAGCAGGCTCCCTGGTGAGCAGGAAGCCCAATGGTGGGGCTCCAGTCCCAGGACTCTGGTATCATGACCTGAGCCAAACGCAGACTCTTAACCTATTGAGCTACCCAGACACCCCAGTTACGGCTGTCTTTCAGCACCAGTCAGCATCCGGGAAAATAAATTCTTCTATCCTGAAGGGGGATCCAGATGGCATAACACAGCACCCACTACATAGAGCCAAAAGGACTTTGTAACAAATGATACAAGGGCTGTGAGGTACATTGGGGAATCAAAGATGAATCCAAGGTTTATGGCCTGAGCAACTAGAAGGATAGAGTTGTTATTAACTGAGATGGCAAAGGCTATAAGTGAAGATTTTCGAGGGAGATTTCAGGAATTTCATTTGGGCTGTGTTGTGTGTGAGATGTCGATTAAACGTCCAAGTAGGTATGTGAAGTTGACAGTTGGATATATAAGTCTGTCAAAGACTCAAGGTGATTTTATTAATAACTGCCAGTACTTTTCAACTGCACTTTCCAATTCTTGTGTTGTTATTTTGTTTTTGTTTTTTGGTGACCTTTGAAAATATTTTCAGTCAACTTCCTTAGCTGAAATACTAGGTTGTTCTATTTGCTGAAACCTTAGAAATCTAAGAATAGCTTTATAGGTATATATATTTTTCCACACTTGAATGGCAATGCAAGTCTATTTTTATCCCTGTGGAATGCTTAACTCTTCTTATATATTACTATCTTTTATTCATGCATACACATTTGTGACTGTTTCTAGACTTTTTCTCTTCAGTTGTAGTATATTCTCATAGAATCCATGCTTTAATTATTGTTTGTTTACTCATCCTTGAACATAATCAACAGCAAAAATCTATCTATACCCAGTGTTTGAAGATACTTAAGATACATTGATTGAATCTGGCTCTTTCTCAATCACTGAGGCCAATTAAGAATTTATCTACTAACATGGGGCATATGCTGATATTTAAAAAGCTTACCAGTGTTCTTGGTTAGTATTGTTGTCCAAATTAAGCACTTTGACTTGGGATGGTTAATATCAAATAAGCTGTTAACATTTTTGTCTTAATTATCTCTGTTATTATAGGAGGTCGTATAAAATACTTCTGGTTTTAGGGGCGCCTGGGTGGCTCAGTCATTAAGCGTCTGCCTTCGGCTCAGGGCATGATCCCAGGGTCCTGGTATCGAGCCCCACATCGGGCTCCTCTGCTGGGAGCCTGCTTCTTCCTCTCCCACTCCCCCTGCTTGTGTTCCCTCTCTCTCTGGCTGTCTCTCTGTCAAATAAATAAATCAAATCTTTAAAAAAAAAAAAAAACTTCTGGTTTTAGAATATGTTCTCTTTTTATTATTAGTGTCAAACATTCCTTTTTTGGGCAATTAGGAATAAGATTATCAAAGCTTTCAGTTACTCAAGTATCTTAATATCAACCTAGAATTTTTTTATTTGTATATTGAAGATGAATAGAAGTTTATCACATGGTTGGGGTAAGGAATCCAAGTAACAAAGAAGAACAAGTCTAAAAGAATATCACAGAAGGTTATGTTCAAGGAAATGGGGTAGTCAGAGTGAGTATATGGGCAGAAACAGTAGCCTATTTTGTACTTAACTCCATGTTTATTATTAAATATAATATTAAACATATTTGACTTTAGGTTCACAGAAATTCTTTATTCTTACCCTGTGATACTAACAAGGTAATAAGGATTCTTATATGCTGACCGTGCTTTCATGCATATTTCCACTGTTGAGCAGCAAAATCCCACAAGTTATTAGACAGATCAAGGACTTTGAAAGATTACAGACAATAATTACGGTGAATCTCTTCCTACTCCTTGAATCCTGTGGTCCTCTCTTAGTGTATTCAATGACACTTCAGTAACAAGACCATGAATTAAATTAGGAAGAGAAACTAAGTCTCTAAAAGGTGTTACTCTTCCAAAGTCAATGATGGTGACTAAATTGGATTAGAACCCTAGTGCCTTGAGCACCAGCCCAGAGCTATTTCCAGTATACCTTGTGATCACAAAATTCAAGGCTTCAATTTGATGTTTATTTTCTATTGTGGATATTGATTTCCTAGCGAAAAAATGAAATGGGCTGTTGTGGTCCTGTGTGCTTTATTGACCACATAAACTCTACTTGATTAAGAAGTCTTATGTACTATCCTTTAGTTTGTATATTACTGCAAATTTATTTCAGTAAAGCTGCTTCAGTGATGGCTGATTGCAACTACATATATTAATAAATAATACTACTAATGTATAAACAGTTATTATAGATTTATCTGTTTTATAGGCCTGCCTTAGCCCAAATAAAACCTTCAGTGTATTTTATAGTACTTCGTGAGGAGTTTTATCATTAAGCTCATGTTTAAATGGAAAGAGGCCTAACAATGGGATGCAGTCCTCAAATCCTTCAACTTCTGCTGACTGCATTGACAACTACAGAAGCCAAGGAAAGCTACTAGATATATTTACGACTAAGCTATAAATGATACCTTTTGTTTAATATTATTCTAAAAATGTAATATTTTGGTTAAGTTTAAAATTGTTTCATCCTACCCAAGTTACTGAAGACTCAAAAGGTATTATTACATTTCTCTTCAATATTTCTCATTCTCACATTCATTTAATACTAGCTTAATTTTCCTGTGTATTGATTATTATGAGCAACCTGGGAATAATTTAGTTTACTTTGATATGCTAAATTAACCATTCTTGGCTACAAACAAAATTAATCTAGTGTAAATCCATTTTTGGGAGGGAGAAAATACTAGCCACTAAATGGAGACAAAGATAAATTTCCTTATGATTTTCCTTGTCTCCACTGACAATATCTACTGTAATAGTACAAACACCTCATGGAAAAATGATTTTGTTATCCTGTGCAGCCTTCACTGTTGCCTCCTGTTTTATGTCCCCCAAAAGCTGTATTAATGCAGAAGTAGGAATAGGACATAGAAGCAATGAAATAATGTAGCTTTCTTTGTGCATCATCTCATGATGAAATAGATCAAGATCTGAGCAAATGAAAAGATACGCCATGTTCGTACAACGGGAGACTGACCATTATTAAGGTATCACTTCTTCCTAAATTAATATATAGATTAAACACAATTAAGTTATAGTTTTTTAAACACACATACTTGTACACCAGCAGACACTAAGTTTACCAGTGTTCTCCATACTGCCATTTGTAATGGATCTTTTTTCAGTTTTTTGTTTGTTTGTTTGTTTGTTTGTTTTTAATTAGCTTCTCCATGATGATTATTGAGTTATCTGCCACAGCCATGGCAAACAAAGGTGGTTTCTCAAATGCAGTATTTTGTTTTCTCAGAATTTTAAGAATTTCATGCACCAAAATTTAGCTCTTGTTCTTATCCCTCTGGGAAGGTTTCCTGAATCTCAGCTCACATTTAAACACTTCCATAGGTGCTCCCATAGCACATTTGACTCACTTGCTATTAAATTTATCACATTATATTGACTTACTCGACTACTGAGGTAGAAAACTCTTTGGCTATTTTTTCTGACTCCTGGTTCAGATTTCATTCATTCATTCATCCAATAAATGTCTTCTCTTTCCCCATATATGTGTTGTACTATACAAAGATTTTTAACACCTGTCTTAAGTTCCTCACTCTGCTGTAATTTACATATTGGTTTGAGAATAATAGGAAATCCATTTGTATTTTGGTTTTGATTAAAAATATAGCAAATTCTTCACTATTTTTTTAACATAATTAAGGCCAATGGGATATGAATGTAATTGGCAAATATATGTAACTCAATCCTTTGTTCAACAAACACACATTGAATAAGTCACTATGTACCATGCTTTTGGAATCCCTTGAAAAACATTTACCTGGTTGTGTTTTTATGGAACTTAATGATATTGACCAGGTTTTAGAATTTTTCTCTGATATACGTAGTCAACATTATAAGAAAAATGCTTTCAACATATTCATACTATTTGGATAAACATAGTTTTTTTTTTAAGATTTTATTTATTTATTTGAAAGAGAGCACAGGTGGAAGGAGGGGCAGAGGGACAAGCAGACTCCCTGCTGAGCACAGAGCCCCACATGGGGCTCCATCCCAGGACCCTGAGATCATGACCCGAGCTGAAGTCAGACACTTAACCAACTGAGCCACCCAGTTTGCCCCTGGAAAAACATAGTTTTAATAGTACTGCTGCCCCTGAAAGACATGCTGTGCTTCAAATGACCATTTGAGCAAGAAATTTGATTGAAAAATATGCTTATTTTATATTATTTTTTCAGCCTTGTGAATAATAAAAAATATGGATTCATGTTTATCATAGAATGTAATTTTGAGCCTCATCTGTTTTGCAGTTCTAGAATGTGTTAATTTCTAAAGTTTTGATATTTTAAGATTCATGATAGCATTTTAATCAAGTGATAGCAAAAAAGATTGACAAAATCATAAAATGGTTTTATCTGTAGCTAAAATTATTCTCTAATTGGAAGATTCATCAAAATATGCTGATCTCCTAGTATTACTTACCATTTCAACTACACAAGGCTATTTGCATTGAACATGAGAGAGCAGAATCAGCTTCAAATCAACCTCTTAAATTTACTAAATAGAAATACTTGTAGGAAACAAAATACCATAATACTATCTAACAAGTATTTTGTTTTTAGGATATTAGTAATGTATTTCCTTTTTCTGGTTTATCCATTTATACATTTTTGCTATAATTATGTTGATTTTGTTTTACATTTTATGTATCTGTTGTTTACTTAGAACTATATGTTCTAGGGTGTAGTAAGAGCAACTATTTATATACCTGCTGGGATGTAGCTTTAAATTCCCTTTTAAGGTCTCACTCAAGTGTACATCTCTCTAGCTTTATTCATGAGTGGCAAATATCTGTTTTGGGTGTTTGGTCCAAGAACAGATTTCCAAGTTACTGTTTTTAGCTATAGCTAGATAAAACTACTCAGCAATATTTTAAAGGCAGACAATGACCATAATATAGAAATGAATTAAATTATATACCTTTTTGTAAAATAAACAAGTTGTGATTTATTCATTATATTGTACACTCTTTCTAATATTTGGATTTCTAACTTATTAATAAGGAGAGAAAATGGAAAAATAAATCTGAAATATCAGTAAAGTCTAGTTTCCCTACTCCAGGTTATTTCTACAAAGGCACAATCAAATCCCTGAATCTTTTGTACTAAGATTAGGGGCTCATTTGTATCTATCACTGAGGAATTTTATTTCTCAAACGAATTGGGATAATCTTCCCCAAAAAGCTATAATACATTCACGATGGGTTTGCTAAAAAATGATAACCTGCATATTTGCCTACTTTGCCAGAGCATCTGAAAAAGCCACTGGCCTACATATATTTAGAAGACCTTGCTGCACACTTAACAACCTCTGAAAAGTCAGACTGGGAAGTTTAAAATCAGTAGCTCTTGGAGCACCTGGGTGGCTCAGTCAGTTGAGCATCTGACTCTTGGTTTCAGTTCAGGTCATGATCTCAGGGTCATGAGATCAAGCCCCATTCGGGCTCTGTGCTCGGAGCAGAGTCTGCTTGAGATTCTCTCCCTCTCCCTTTCCCTCTTCCTCTACCCCTTCCCCCACTTGCTCTCTCTCTCTCTCTCTCAAATAAATAAATAAATAAAATCTTTAAAAAATAAAAAAAAATAGAATAAAATAAGTAGCTCTATGATAAGCACTGAGTGTTATATGGAGTGTTGAATCACTAATACCTGAAACTAATTAAACTGTGTGTTAACTAACTGTAATTTAAATAAAAACTTAAAAAAATAAAATAAGTGTCTCTTGTTATAGATAACTACTTTTCTATCATCAAAACACATAGTTTCCACCCCCTTCAAAGAGTTACCAAGAAAATTTAATTGCAATTTTCTAGCATTGAATAATTTGAGATTGTTTATGTTGTAGCAACCTGATATTACATATATATATGGTAGATCCTGAGGATGATGTGTTTATTTCATTTTCAGTACTAAGCAATACAAATTTTAAGTGGAATGTCCAGTTAGTCTTTTTCTAGTAACACGTCATGGGAAACTCTCTTCCAATCTCTAGATATATAGACCTATGTAGATGAATATAAAATACATACAAGCATAAACATGAGTTATATGCACAATAAAAAGTATATGAAATTATAAACATTAAGCTTCTCTCTCATGCCTCACTACAAGAATCCTTAGCTCCTTTCCTAAAAGATATTAACATTTTCTGTATATACCTATAATGGAACACATGCTATAGCAGGATGTGGAATTCTCCCTGACTCTCTTTTTTTTTTTTTTTAAGTTTTACTCTGTTTCATTAAATGAATGCACACAAGCTTTTAATCATTCTTAAGGTGTTGGACATGTAGGTTGATTTTTGCTGTTAAAATCAATACAAAATTTTAAATGGTATTATAATTAGCTCTTGTCATGGTTTTTGAATAAGACTATGGAGTAATTTACCAGTAAAAAAAATGCAAGATCAAGGAGTTTCTGGAGTTTAAATTTTCTTGGACATTGAAAAATTGGCCTCCAAAAATGTTAAACTTATTTGGATGTTCACAAGTAGTTTTAAAATGGACTGTTTTTCCACACCATGTGCCAAATCATAATTTTACTTAACTTTTATAATCTTATGGTCGAAAAAGTGTTGTTTGCATTTCTTTAAGTTAAACCTCTTTTATGTTTTTGGTCATTTGTACTTTTATTTTCTTAGCTGCCTGATAAGTTTTACACTTTTTTTCCCTATTTGATATCTTGTCTTTTTACACACACATACACATGCACACACATATGCTGCTTACATTTGAAAGTACTTGGAATTTTAGAACAAGTTTAAATAATAATGTTGTTTTTCAGGGTTCTTTAGTTTTTCCAAATTTTCATGGATTTATTCTAGTGTTTTTTGGCACATGGTGTGGAAAACTGTCCGTATTAAAACTACTTGTGAGTATCTAAATAAATAGTGTTTTTTCATTAAGCATGATGCTTTCCTTGATTTTCAATATAGACAATTATTAAAAATCAAGACTGCAAGATATATTTATTTACTTGTTCCAGGTTTATACCCTTAAACAACATAAATAAGTCCTGGAGATCTAATGCACAGCACAGTGATTATAGACAACACTACTGTATTATAAACTTCAAAGTTGCTGCGAGACTAGATCTTAATTGTTCCCGCCACAAAAAAGGAATGGTAATTATGTGATGTGATAGAGATATTAGCTAACTCTATAGTGGTAATCATATTGCAATATATAAATGTATCAAATCAATACATTGTATACCTTAAATTTATACAATGTTATATGTCAAGTATATTTTAATTAAAAAATGAGTACTGATTATTATTCTATGTGTGTTTTTAATGCAACATGATAATCATGCATTTTTCCTCTGATTTACTTAAATTATATATATATATATTATATAATATATGTATTATGTAATACATGTATTACATTATATGTTATATATGTATTTTATATATTACATTATGTATTTACTAGAATTGCCAATTCTGAACCACCCTTGCATTCCTGTCATTATTCATTCATACCATCAATCTTACTGTGTGCCTAAAATGTAGCAGATATTTTCCCAGATACTAGAGACTCAAATAAACAAAACATGTAAAATCCTTGCCCTAAAGCTATATAGTTATTTTAAAATACCAGTGTCTTCTCTTTTTAATATTTGATTTCTTACCTGAGTATTGATATTAATAAATTATACTCATTTGAATTCTGTTATCAGTATTTTTCTGGTATCAAAGAAATATTTTTAAGCATCACCTGAATTACTGCTCTGGAAAATTTTTAATTGCATTGGAATTAAATTATTGGTTTATTTACTATGAAACCATCTGGGCCTCTCAGTTTTTAGTGAGGTTTTTTATCAAATATTTTAGAATTAATTTGCATGAAATTACTGGCTTGTTTAGATTTTCCATTTCTTCTGGGGCTAATTTTGGTAATTTATGTTATTTCTGTAATACAATACATTTAATCCTGGTTTTCAGAGAATTTTGCACAGTTAGTTTTAAAGAATTTGATATGTATCTTAATTTTCTTTGTTTTTTCCTTTACTCATTTTTAATTTTGTTATCATAGCAATTTATCCTTTTTCATAAATTGATCTAGTGTCATTTTATCATTTAAAAATACATAAACTAACCGGTTTTGGATTTTTAATAATACTACTGATTTAAGACTTTAAAATTTTACTTTGTTTTTTCCATATCTGTATGTTAGGTTTTTTCCCCAAAAACTTTTAATATTGAAAATGTAACAATTTAAAAAAATACTATTCTTATTTAGGGGTATATGAGTTTGAGACTCTCATTTTTTTTTTTTTTACTTAGATTAGCTTTAGTTTTTTGTTTTTTGTGTTTTTTTTAAGATTTTATTTATTTATTTGACAGAGAGAGGGACAGCCAGAGAGAGGGGGAACACAAGCAGGGGAAGTGGGAGAGGAAGAAGTAGGCTCCCAGTGGAGCAGGGAGCCCGATGCGGGGCACAATCCCAGGACCCTGAGATCTGGCCCTGAGCCGAAGGCAGCCGCTTAACGGCTGAGCCACCCAGGCGCCCCTAGCTTTAGTTTTTAAAACATGTCCTTTATCATTATTATCTCTGTATTGTGTAGTTTTGATTTGTAGTTCTCCTTTAATCTAAGAGTTGTATAATAGTGTTTTGTCTCTAATTCTTAAATATTTTGAGATAATTTTAGATTTTTTCTTCCTTAATTTTAAATATTACACCATTGTGGTCAGAAAATGTGGCTTTTTTTTCCATTCTTAAATGCATTTTAATTTCCTTTGTGATCTAACATATGCTCAATTTTAGCAGTCACCTTATTCTATAGTGCCCTGCTCCTATCCCTCAGATCTTACAGTTTTCACTGTGCACCTTTGAACTTCCAGCTGCAAGTGTCCATAGCTCTCTGACACAGAGTTGTACTGGAATCTTAGAAGCCTATTCTGTTCCCATGAATAGTCCAGAAGCTCTGAATTAACACATACTTCACAACTCTGAATTGAAGACTGCTGGGATACAGTATATAAACACTCTACCTGCCTCCCTCCCTTTGGTGGGAAAATTTGGTCATATTTTATACCATTTTCCAGAGTTTTTCTGTGTGATTAATCAGTGACAGGTAGTTTAATTATGCACCCTGTATGGGATGCTTTCCTTTCACTGTCCACCTTTTCTCTTCCCTGCTTGTGTTCCTTGTCTCCCCTAATAAATACATTTCACTGGACTTTTTGTCTCAAGACTTGCTTCTGGGGGAATTCAAAATGAGACAATACCAATCATGTTACTACACTTTTTCCTGTTAGATTATATGGTAAACTACTCCGAAGATTATGTGAACTATTCATTAGCTATTCATGGTAGGTTAAATTCAGTTTCTCATTCATTGTTTCCCTTAATTTTGTTCTTGCAGTCTGTATTTCCTATTTTCAACATTTTGTTACTCAGTAGCTGAATATTAATCACAAAATTTTCTCAGTATGAACAGTGCTCTTTATAACATGCCCTTTGTTTTTTCTTCTTTAAGAATTCTATATTGCCTAGTATTATTATCATGGCACAAATTGATTCATACTTTTGCTTTTAAATCATTTTAGATGCACCCATTAGATACAGCATCTATTTGCTAGTGTTATTTTTATCTGTTCAACCTGTTATTTCTTTTTTTTTTTTATAATGATTTTTTATTATATTATGTTAGTCACCATACAGTACATCCCCGGTTTTCGATGTAAGGCTCGATGATTCATTAGTTGTGTATAACACCCAGTGCACCATGCAATATGTGCCCTCCTTACTACCCATCACTGGCCTATCCCATTCCCCCACCCCCCTCCCCTCTGTAGCCCTCAGTTTGTTTCTCATAGTCCATAGTCTCTCATGTTTCATTCCCCCTTCTGATTACCCCACCTTTCTTTATCCCTTTCTTCCCCTACTGATCATTCTAGTTCTTATGTTCCATAGATGAGAGAAATCATATGATAGTTGTCTTTCTCTGCTTGACTTATTTCACTTAGCATTATCTCCTCCAGTGCCGTCCATGTTGTAGCAAATGTTGAGAACTCGTTCTTTCTGATTGCTGTGTAATATTCCATTGTATATATGGACCACAACTTCTTAATCCAGTCATCTGTTGAAGGGCATCTCGGCTCCTTCCACGATTTAGCTATCGTGGATAATGCTGCTATGAACATTGGGGTGCATATGGCCCTTCTCTTCACTACGTCTGTATCTTTGGGGTAAACACCCAGTAGTGCAATGGCTGGATCATAGGGTAGCTCAATTTTTAACTTTCTAAGGGACCTCCACACTGTTTTCCAGAGTGGCTGTACCAACTTGCATTCCCACCAACAATGTAGGAGGGATCCCCTTTCTCCACATCCTCTCCAACAATTGTTGTTTCTTGCCTTGTCTATTTTTGCCATTCTAACTGGCGTAAGGTGGTATCTCAGTGTGGTTTTGATTTGAATTTCCTTGATGGCTAATGATTTTGAACATTTTTTCATGTGTCTGTTAGCCATTTGTATGTCTTCATTGGAAAAGTGTCTGTTCATATCTTCTGCCCGTTTTTTGATTTGTTTATTTGTTTCTCGTGTATTGAGTTTGAGAAGTTCTTTGTAGATCTTGGATACCAGTCCTTTATCTGTAGTGTCATTTGCAAATATCTTCTCCCATTCCATGGGCTGCCTCTTAGTTTTTCTGACTGTTTCCTTGGCTGTGCAGAAACTTTTAATCTTGATGAAGTCCCATAAATTCATTTTATCTTTTGTTTCTCTTGCCTTTGGGGATGTATCATGAAAAAGGTTGCTTTGGCCGATGTTGTAGAGGTTGCTGCCTATGTTCTCCTCTAGAATTTTGATGGATTCCTGTCTCAAATCTAGGTCTTTCATCCATTTGGAGTTTATTTTTGTGTATGGTGTGAGATAGTGGTCAAGTTTCATTCTTTTGCATGTAGCTGTCCAATTTTCCCAGCACCATTTATTGAAGAGACTGTCTTTTTCCCACTGGATGTTTTTTCCTGCTTTATCAAAGATTAGTTGCCCAAAGAGCTGAGGGTCCATTTCTGGGTTCTCTATTCTGTTCCATTGGTCTATGTGTCTGTTTTTGTGCCAGTACCATGCTGTCTTTGTTATCACAGCTTTGTAGTACAGCTCGAAATCCGGCATTGTGATGCCCCCAGCTTTGTTTTTCCTTTTCAACAGTTCCTTGGAGATTCGGGGTCTTTTCTGGTTCCATACAAATTTAAGGACTATTTGTTCCAGTTCTTTGAAAAACGTTCTCGGTATTTTGATCGGGATAGTATTGAAAGTGTAGATTGCTCTGGGTAGCATGGACATTTTAACTATGTTAATTCTTCCGATCCATGAGCATGGAATATCTATCCATCTTTTTATGTCTTCCTCAGTGTCTTTTAAGAGTGATTTATAGTTTCTAGAATAAAGGTCCTTTACGTCTCTGGTTAAGTTAATTCCAAGGTAACGTATGGTTTTTGGTGCTATTGTAAATGGGATGGATTCCCTAATTTCTCTTTCTTCGTTCTCGTTATTCGTGTACAGAAATGCAACTGATTTCTGAGCATTGATTTTGTATCCCGCCATGTTACTGAATTGCTCTATAACTTCTAATAGTTTGGGAGTGGCTTCTTTTGGGTTTTCCAAATAGAGTATCATGTCATCTGCGAAGAGAGACATTTTGACTTCTTCTTTGCCGATTTGAATACCTTTGATCCCTTTTTGTTGTCTGATTGCTGTTGCAAGGACTTCTAGTACTATGTTGAATAATAGTGGCGAGAGTGGTTTCCAGGAAGGATTCCATCTCTTCCAGATTGCTTAGTTTATTGGCATATAGCTGTTGATAAAAATTTCTAATAATCCTTCCAATTTCAATGGTGTTCGTCGTGACCTCTCCTTTTTCATTCATAATTTTAATAATCTGGGTCCTTTCTCTTTTCTTTTGGATAAGTCTTGCCAGGGGTCTGTCAATTTTATTGATTCTCTCCAAGAACCAGCTTCCAGTCCTGTTGATCTGCTCTACTGTACTTCTGGTTTCTGCTTGATTGATTTCAGCTCTAATTTTGGTCAGCTGCTTCCTCGTGCATGGATTAGGCCTGTCCCTCTGTTGCTGTTCCAGCTTCTTGAGGTGAGAATATAAAAACTGCATTTTAGATTTTTCTATTCTTTTGAGTGAGGCTTGGATGGCTATGTATTTCCCCCTTAGGACCGCCTTTGCAGTATCCCATAGGTTTTGGACTGTTGTATTTTCATTCTCATTGGTCTCCATAAATTGTTTAATTTGATTTTTTATTTTCTGGTTTATCGAGTCATTCCTGAGCAGGATGGTTCTTAGTCTCCAAGTGTTTGAGTTTCTTCCAAATTTTTCCTTGTGGTCGAGTTCCAATTTCAGAGCGTTGTGGTCTGAGAATATGCAGGGGATAATTTCAATCTTTTGGTATCGGCTGAGACCTGTTTTGTGTCCCAGAACATGGTCTATTCTTGAAAATGTTCCATGGGCATTAGAATAGAATGAGTATTCTTTGGTTCTGGGGTGTAGTGTTCTATATATATCTAAGAGGTCCAACTCGTCGAGTATAGCATTCAAAGCCTTTGATTCTTTGCTTAGTTTTTGCCAGGGTGTTCTGTCTATTTCTGAGAGTGGAGTGTTGAGGTCCCCTACTATTAATGTATTTTTATTTATATGTCTCTTTATTCTGGTTAAGAGTTGGCTTGTGTATCTTGCTGCTCCGCTGTTGGGGGCATATATATTTATAATTGTCATATCCACTTGTTGAATACTTCCTTTAAGAATAATATAGTGCCCTTCTGCGTCTCTAACTATAGTCTGTAGTTTAAAATCCAGTTAATCTGATATGAGAATTGCTACCCCAGCTTTCTTTTGAGGTCCATTTGCGTGAAAGATGGTACTCCATCCCCTTACTCTCAGTCTGAATGCATCTTTGGGTTCGAAATGAGTCTCTTGTAGACAGCAAATGGATGGGTCATTTCTTTTTATCCAATCTGCAACCCTGTGGCATTCTAAGCAAGAATTTAAACCATTAATGTTAAGGCTGAGTACTGAGAGATATGCTTTTAATTCTGCCATGTTGTCAGTAAAGTCTTTGTTTGTATTGGCTGTGACTTTCTGTTTTGTATCACTCTTGGGGCCTTTTTACTTTTATAGAACCCCCCGTAATACCTCCTGTAGGGCTGGTTTCGTGGTTACGAAATTGGCTAGTGACTGTCGATTCTGAAATGTCTATTTCTCCATCAATTCTGAATGACAGCCTTGCTGGATAAAGGATCCTTGGCTGCATGTTTTTCTCTGAAAGAGCTTTAAAAATGCTCCCCCAACCCTTTCTCTCATTCCAGGTCTGTGTAGACAGGTCTGATGTAATTCTGATGCCTTTGCCTTGGTACGTGAGAAATTTCTTTGCCCTGGCCGCTTTCAATACTGTATCCTTGGATCTAATGTTTGCGAAATGCACTATGACGTGACATGGTGTAGGTCTGTCATGGTTGAGCTTGGGAGGGGTCCTCTCTGCCTCTTGGACACGAATGTTTGTTTCCCTTGCTAGATTAGGGAAGTTTTCAGCTACAATTTGTTCAAATATCTCTTCTAGACCTCTGTTTTTCTCCACCCCCTCGGGGATGCCGATGATTCTAACATTGGATCGTTTCGTTGAGTCAGTAATCTCCCGTAGCCAACATTCGTGAGCGTGGATTTTTTTAAGACCATCTTCTATTTTTATTTTTTCCTCTATTAACCCATCCTCCAATTCACTAACCCTTTCCTCTGCTTCGGTGACCCTGGCCGTCAGAGCCTCTAGTTTTGCCTGCATTTGGCTCATAGAATTTTTAATTTCTGTCAAATTCGCTCTCATTTCCACCCTTAGGGATTCTATATTCTCAGTAACATTTTCCTTAATACTTTTTTCAAGTCTACTCATTATCTTGACCATTGTTACTCTGAATTCCATTTCTGATAATTTGGTTACATCCATATCCGTTACTTCTGTGGCAGAGGCCACAGACTCACTGTCTTTTCTTTGCTGGGGGGGGCTTCTCCTTCTTGTCATTCTGAAGAGGAGAGGTTGCGGGGTTGTCCAGAGCCCAAATTATTGACTGGGTCCCAGGCCGTGCCCCTTGTTTTATAGGGATCTTAGAGATGTGGGCTTCTTCTTTAAAGATTTTATTTATTTACTTATCTGAGAGAGGGAGACAGTCAGCAAGAACGGAACAGAAGCAGGGGAGTGAGAGAGGAAGAAGCAGGCTCCCAGCGGAGGAGCCCGATGAGGGACTCCTTTCCCGAATGCCGGGATCACGCCCTAAGCCGAAGGCAGGCGCTCCATGACTGTGCCACCCAGGTGCCTCGGGTTGTGGGCTTCTTGATTTTTCAGCCTGCCTTCTGTGTTCTGGGGGAGGGGCCTGCCGTGCCGATACTCAGGCAACCCTGTTTGGTTAGAGTCTCTGTGTCCCCTGCGAGGGGGGATGGGGATGGGCACTCCCTGAGCCGGTATTTCCAGGCTTTTGTTCTCTGGCGGCTTTCCCTGGTGGTTTGCTGTGCCTCTTCTGAGAGTCAGAGCAGCAGCGGCCGAATTTCAGCCTCTGTCACAGAACAGAGGGATTGCGGCCCGTTCTCCACTGATGTTCTGGCCACTTTAACTCTGTTACTGTTGGTGCTGCTCAACCCTGCAGCGTCCCGGGATGTGCGCACCAACCCGGCGTCCCTGCCCTCACTTCCAGGGCCAGCGCGTCTCTGTCCTTTGTGTTTCTAATGCCGCCAGCCACCGGCCGCCCCGTCTCTGTCCTTTGTGTTTCTAATGCCGCCAGCCACCGGCCGCCCCGCACGCTCCCGGGTCTCCCGGTCTCAGTCTATGCACGGTGAGCACACCTCGATTCCGGAGTTTCGTGAGAAGCCTGGTGGCGAGCGCACCCAGTTCAGGGTCTCAGTCTGCTGTTTCGCGGGTGCCGACCGCGAGTCCGCCTGCTCCCCCGTGCAGGTGGCTGCCGCTTCCCGGCGCCCAAACGCGGCGGCTCCCTCCCCCTTCCGTTTATCTTCCGATATCTGTGCACGGTTTACAGCTCCCCCTCTTCGTACCTCAATACTCAGCGCTGGAGATGTTCATTTGTAGAGTTCCAGATGCATCATCCTGCATCTCAGGCTGATTCCGTGTTTATTTAGGCTGGTCTGGTACCTATCCAGCTCGACTCAGGGGACTGGCTGAAAAAGGGGTCCCCTACTCCTCCGCCATCTTAACTCCCCAGCCCTCAACCTGTTATTTCTAATATGTGAACTCTCATCCCGTTTCTGCTTACTGATATACAGATACTTGGTCTTAGTTCTTTTATGTTTTTTTTATAAATGCTTCCTTTGTTTTCTCTCTTCTGCTGTGTGAATTGTGTGGGGGTTTCTTTTTTCTAGTGTTTAGCTTTATAACCTTAGATGACATACGATGAATTTTGAAGGATGGAAAGAACCTCTCCTGTACAGGTTGACAGGGAGTGAAAGTCCTTCCATGTAGAGAGATTAATGTGTGCCCTTGCACAGGAGCCGAATGTTGTTCTAGAGAGAGTGAGAGTAGGTACTACCTTAATGAAACACTGGTCCTTTCTCTGGTACTGTCTTTTAGGGGGGAAAAGAATTACTTAAAGGAAAATACTGTAATGGAGCCCTTGTAGTTCTGGCATTTAAATTCTTCATGATTTGAAATACCTTAAGATATCAAACACCCACTTTTCAGCCCTTTAAAATAGTACATTAAATTAGTTCAGATCCAAGTGCTTCTCTTCCAGTTTTGAAAAATTTGTTTTTTGATGATTCTTGTTTTCACTTTGGGATGGGTGGTTGTGAGTATGGAGCATTAGTAATCATTGGCACAATGTCTGTAAAGCTACTTGTCAGTGCTTTTCCAGATAATTATAATTAAAAAATGACGCTAGTGATATCTGATACATAGTATTAGATATTTAACTAACACTGGTCCCTATTATTTATATGTAGTAACTCATTTAAGCCTTATGAGTTAAATGAGATTATATCACATACAACTATGAGTTGTATATTAATAAAACTATAAATTTGTATCTGAAAAAACTGAGTAGCAGAGGCTATGTATCCTGCCCAGGGTTTCATATCCCTTTAATAGCAGAGCCAGGAGTTGATTTCATAATTCATTATACTTGCCTAATGAACTTTTAACCATTTTTTAAGCATGATACTACATATCCTCAGACAAGAGTTATCTTTTAAGAATACATATCTGGAAATATAAATATTTCGTTCTAATCCTTCTGTTTCTTATACCTAAAACCTGGATAAGATAAATGAAACAAAGAGCAGAAGACTATGAAAGGTAGAGAAAAGAAGGCCAACCCAGCTAGGGCCCTTGGTATTCCAGAAAGGAGTCAGAGTTGAGTCCCCTGGATATTCTTTTTTAACCTTCTGTATATCCCAACCTGAGTGTAGGAGAAGTTCTCAACTCAGAAATGCCAGCAGGTGGTAAGAAAAAAAGAACAATGAAAATAAATAGAGTAAGTCTGCTTTTTCTGGCCAGGAGACTGGAGGGCAATGGTTCTCAACTGGCAGTGATTTTGTTCCCCAGGGGATGTTTGGCAACATCTGGAGACATTTGGGGTGATCACTGTGGGGTGAGGGAGCTCTATGGACATCTAGTGTGTAGAGGCCAGGAATGTTGCTCAGCATTCTACAATGCACAGAACAGCTCCCCTAAGACAAAGAATATCCAACCCCAAATAGCAATAGTGCCAAGGTGGAGAAATCCTGCTCTGAATGGTCCAAGCAGGGAATAGCCAACTATGGCCCTCTTCACCTAATCCAGCCCACCACCTGTTTTTTTATAAATAATGCTTTATTGGAACTTTGCTTGTGTGTAATACATATGGGGTGTGTGTGTGAGAGAGAGAGAGAGAGAGAGAAAGAGAAGAAGAGAGAAACTTCTTATGGACAGTTTTAATAGGAATTATTTTTGTTAAAAATAACAAAAAGATTAGCATTTAAACAGAATCTTCTTGCAATATACAGAAGGATTTGGGGGCCACGCCTTTACTCTATTTTTTGCTGCATTGATTTCACTGAGGTCTGGCGGCGATGTTGTTTTCCTGATCAGCATACTCTTGAGGATGGATACTCTGCTATAGGCCTCGTAGTGTTCTGTTTCACTTCTCTACTCAGCTGTTTCTCTTTGCTTTTGCAGATGTACTAAAAGTATAAGAAATAGCAATAGACAGTCTCTCTAAAGCAAAATATTTTGTTGGCAGGAAAAATGAAATTATATTTTAAAGTTAGTATTTTCAGTAGAATTTATTACTTCATCATGCTTTCACTGTAATTTCTACATAAAGTAATACTTTTACGTACTTAACATGTATGAACTGATGATACACTGCAAATTCCTCTTGAATATTTTTTCATAGTGTTATTATTATTCTCTCTTCAAGATACATCTTAATTACAAAGGTGAAAATAGTAACTTGACAGTAGAGAAACATGACAGATACCTCTTTAACCAAGTAATCAAAGTTAATATCATCAGTAATAAGACATATCAACATCATGAACCAACCCCTTGACGTGATGTAATGAGAAGAACTCACTTTTACTTCTGTAGCGTTCTTGTCAAAATATGTATAACTGGAATTCATCATGAAGAAACATCACAAATCCAAATTGAGGAAAATTCAACAAAATAATTGGCCAGTTCTCTTCAAAAGTGTCAAGGCCATGACAGTTCCCCAGGTTGGAAGACATGACAGCTAAATGCTGTGTGTCATTCTGAATTGGATCCTGGAGTAGTGAAAGGACATTAATGTGACATTTGGCGATATTTGATTAAATTTTGTAGATTAGTTAGTAGTACTCTACCAGTGATAATTCCCAGGTTCTGGCAATAGCACTATGGTTATATAAGATAATACTATTCAGCGAAACTGTATAAAGATAAAGAAACTCTGTGTACTATTTTTGCAACTTCTTTTGGTGAGATAGATAGATAGATAGATAGATATAGATAGATAGAGATATATATAGATAGATATAGATATCTATATATATTGCTTTTCCTTCCATCAAGTCTAGCACAAATTAGAAGCTCCATTAAATCATAAATTAATAAATATATATCCATTAGTTTAATCTTAAATTTTTTCTGTACTTTCTTTTTAACCATTTGTTTCCTGATGCTAGACCATACTTCTACCACAGAATCCAGTTATTTTTTCATATACAGAGACCTGCAAAATCCCAATACCCAATTGTGTCCATATGTATTTTCAAAGACTCTAATGACACCCACATTTTCTGCTAGAAGATATGGCACTAGCAGCCTCTTTAGGATAATAAGGATATCACTGATGGTACATATAATACCAGCAGAACTATCAGGGCCTGATTTGGAATGCTAGCAGATCATTCATATTTATCATTGGACTCATGAACCCCCGTTAGTAACTGGAATATACATTTATATATTTTTAAAATATTAAAACCTTAGCTCTTTGTTTTATTTTAGTTGTTTTCTCTCATTTGTATTGGAGGCTTTTGAATACAGCACTCAGATAAGTCATGAACTCATTTTTAAAGCTGTCATAGTATTTGAAATTTCTATATCTCTCTTCAC